>NW_026907903.1:0-169995 GCF_033807575.1 Cydia pomonella
TTTTTAATACAGTTGCGAAAAATAAAAAAAAACAACAAGTACTTACTTTTTTATGCATGTTCTATAAGACAAAACAATTGTAAATATAAAATATTATACTATTATTACCTAAGTATCATTATTTACGATTATTTGTGTATCGTATATTTAAATTGTATAAAAACAATATCGAATGTTGCCTTTGGAAACTTAAATATTCTTGCAGTAAGAAAAACGCCTCTGCTTTGACAGGCGTTTCGGCAGCTATTCCGTTCCATTCAGACAACTTATTAACAACGGTTTTTCAATATTCAATATTAATAAATAAACGTGTTATAATGATGAAGAGGTAAGTAATAAAATATGAATATGCTTATATTTATTATTTTTACATTAACAGTAGGTTTTTATGTTGATTATGACTTTTAAAGGAAACTAACATTAACACTCATCAATAAGTAGTCATGAATTGGAACAAGTAGAAAAGTAAAAAGCACTAGTTCGCGAAATGCAACTTTCCGCACGCTAAACAGCTACGTAAAGTAGCACTTTTTGAGCAACTGTATTAAAAAAGTTATTTCACTGTATGGGCAAATTTTTATAACTCTTGTTAACAATCGAGCCAAGGCTTTCTTCTACTGATGTTTTATTCATCGTCTTCAATAATAATTTCCATATTTACGTAAATTTGAATTAAATTGGCTAGTATATTATTCTCTTCGGTTACCGCGATATTAACCTATTCATTAAATAAAATTTTGGAAACTGATTAAATCGCGTATAATTAATTTAAAACACAGGCAAATATATTCGGAAAGTCGAGATGCATTTTAAATTCGCTATATGGGATTTAATCCTTTTCCAGGCATAGTACGATTTATCGACCACATAGAAAGAAAGAAAATAAATTTATTCAGGACGCTAACAATGTTGCTTAAATATATTGAAACACATTTATTAGTAAAAAAAATATAAACGTCACTGAAAAGGTCTCCCCTCAGCTTGATGTCAAGTTACCTTTCAGGTATCTTGACGCTGGTCTTCCGTGGACCTGTCCAAGCGATCGCGTCTGTACGTAAACTTAAATAACATTTACAGTACATATGGGGCTACTTTATAGCACTAGTGCGAGAAGTAGCATATTACGTTACTGTGTCGAACATTTAAAGGGCCATATGTACTGTAAAACGTTGTACGATACATGTGCGAATAGGTAATTCGCAAACTCGTGTCGATTTAAAACACTCCCTTCGGTCGTGTTTTAATTTATTGCCACTCGTTTCGAATTTCCTATTTTTCGCACTTGTATCGTAATGTACTATACTAAGTCGAGATGAGAATAGGAATCACATTTTTTTCAGTTAGCGCTATTTATATATTATGTATACCTAACTTGTTGTGAGAATAATAAAAACTTAATAACGTTAAAGTTGGAATTGGCACTTGGAGCTGATTTCTGCAAATTTAAAAGGTACTTTTTGTATTTTACTTTAAAAGACAAAATTGAATTTACAATTACAACTTTAGCATTGCGATTTAAGGATCAAATTAGATTGCAGTTTCTGGAAATGTGACTTGTCTTCAAATGAATCGTCAAAGCTGGATTAATTGGAATACATTTGGATTTTTTGGGAAAACCTTGTAGATTGGTGGGGCTTGGAAAAGGGTTAACCCGCGTCCATAGTTTTGGAACAATATTGCTAAAGCTCATCCTAGCTAGCGTTCTCTTACTTTGTCTACATTTATATTGCACAAAATACGAGATTTATTTAATTATCTGAGTAAATGGAATTGAGGTAAATACAACACTGGAACTTATGGATAATTATTTTATGGAATAGGAGACAATGCTTATTATTAATTTGATTAAATAGAGGCACCGTAACAAATAAAATTAGATACCATCAGGCGTAACGTAAAAAAGTATTCACTCTTCAATACTTTCCTGTAATACAATAGATGATCAAACGAACTTCTCGAGCGAAGTTCGATCACTATTATATGAGTCGTTTCATTCGAAGATATAACATTTACCAGGTAGTCCTTTGAACCTACAGGCGACTTTTGCACGATATTAAGAGACAGTCAATTGACTATTGAACTGATTTTTAGTTCAGTCATTCGTTCCCCTACCCTTTCCGTTCGTTCCACCGTTATAGTTGCTCATTATCTTTAGAGAAAACGCAAAACTTTTTAATTTGGGGTCGTATTAGGGAGGGTGGGTTATTATATCTTCGAATGAAACGACTCATATAATAGTGATCGAACTTCGCTCGAGAAGTTCGTTTGATCATCTATTATATTTCGTTCGTTTCATTCTTCAGATATAACATTTACCAGGTAGATGTTTAGAGTCTTAAAGTTTTGCTTAAGGTGGAATGAAACTATAGGTATATAGACACGAAATCAATATATTTCTTTTCTTCTTTGACGTGACCTTATTGGTCAGTCATCTAATATTAACAATTGTTCATATAATCAAAAAATCATCTACTTATGATCGATAATCTTATTATCTAAGGATTGTCACTTGTATTCGGCAAGCAAACAGATCTCGCAAAGAGTCCTTCATCCGATAGTGGCCTATTATAGAACCGCGATAACGACGTAGACGCCGAGGTCCAGCCTGCTGTGCGGCGGATAGTGTCGACGCTGACCCGGCGCGGCTCGCGGCCGACGTGGCGGCGTGGCGCACGCTGTGCGCGCTAAACACTGTCATGTCAATGCCACTTTCCGACAAAACATTTTTAATCCATCTGCTGATGGTTTGAGAAGTTGCAGGTCTATGTGGAGTCTTGTATGTCAATAACAAATGTCCTATGCTATCAACTCTCTTATTTTTTGTTACAAAATATAATCTCTGAGAGTTGTAGCAGGGCATATAGAAACATTATCTTTAAAATATGGGAGGAAGAGGACCGGTTGCTCTCGCCCGACAGCTGATGTTTTAATTATGTCCGTGATTCCAACTTTGACACCGTTTGTGGTAATAACAATATTTTCGATTTTTATAAGCGATAATGTTTGAACCCTATGCGCTGTGCATATGGCCAGTAATGTAACTAATTTTTTCGACAATAGTTCCAGGCTTATACTTGTATTTGGATATCAGTGAGAGACACGGTTTAAAACAACCTGAGGGTCCCATGTATGGTTATACTTGGGACCGTTCGGTCTTTGTTTGTACGCCCCTTTAAGAAGGCGTTTCACGCAATCGTCCGAACCGACACTGTCTCCCAATAACAAGGATAAGGCTGAACGGTGACTATTCAGTGTGCCGTATGCACAATTTTTGTTAAATTGTTCTGTTAAAAAAGACAATATTGTCGATTTTGGGGGATTGAAAATTTCAATAGAATTAACGGTGCAAAATTGCCACCAGAGCTTATAAGTAACTTCGTATTGTTGTATTGTTTTGTCGGAGAGTGATGCCAACATCAGTGTTATAGCCTCTGGTGGGGAGCCTCTTCGACTGAAGGACTGTTGCAGAGCTTCGCGACCCCCAGGGTAAGCCCCTTGTGTAGGGGATGGCAGTCCCTGTAATGGGAATGAAGCAAGTTTTTATTCGGGTTGAGAAACATTATCTCCGAACTAAGAAGGCTCTGCAATAGGGGGAACCACGGTTGCGATGGCCAAAAAGGAAACACTAATATTCCATTTGCTTGATCGTCTACGATCTTTCTAAGGCATTTTAAAATTAACGACAAAGGGGGAAAGGCGTAAAAATATTTTTTACTCCAGTTAATTGTAAATGCGTCGACCGCTATCGCATCTGGGTCGCATTTCCATGACACAAAATTTTGGCATTTTGCATTGGAACGAGAAGCAAATAAGTCTATTGTTGGTTTACCAAACCGGTGTACTATAGATTCAAACGCTCTGTCCGAAAGTTCCCATTCGGTGTCAGGGTTAACTATTTTTCTAGACTCTGGATCCGCAATATTTTCTTTGTATTTATATATGATGCAAAGATCAATATATTTCGCTTCTCGCACCATTGCCAAATTGTACGAGACAAATCGTTTAGGTGTGGAAACTGTATGCCCCCCATGCGATTTATATAACTTATAGCGGTCGTGTTATCAACCCGCAACAAAATTGCACAATTAGTAATATTTTTTGCAAAGCTCTTTAATCCGAGGTAGACAGCCAGTAATTCTAAATAATTAATATGAGAATCTCGTTCTGAAGATTTCCACGTGCCATTAATCTTATTTTTCCCACAAACCGCACCCCAACCTGAGTTGGATGCGTCACTGTAAATTTCGAGTTGAAAATTAGGATTTCTCATGTAATTATTTGATGAACTAATATTATTTAACCACCAGTTAAGATCGTCCAGTATGGTACTAGAAGGTTTCATTTAGCTTCAAAATTATCGTTATTTTTTATAACTCGAGATATTTTTGCCTTTCTAAGTTTTTTGCATAAACCCAACCATATTTTACAGCGGGACAGGCTGACACTAAAACTCCGATGAGTTGTGAGAACTCCCGAATGGTACATTTAGGGAGCCTTAGAAATTTACGAGCCAATTGTGCAATTTTGTTTCGTTTATCTTCGGGTAAGGCAATGGTCAAATTTTGGGTATAAAAGTTAAACCCTAAAAATTTACAAGTCTGTTCTCTTGATTTGAAGACCTTGTTTTTCAATGGTCTTAGCCGCCTTGATTTTTTCGCCAATAATTTATTGCCAAATAGGGTATCATCACGTTCTGTATCTTGAATAACTTGCAAGAACGTCTTATCGAGACTAGGAGTGATGAGTTTTATGCGACTCTGTCACACAGAATGCGGCAGCCGTTACTGAGGTGTTTCATAGCTTCGATTCCGTTGGCATCGACACATTTAATTAGTATATCCATGGCCCTGTTGACGGCAGCGATCCCATGGCCGAGTTGTTGCTGCGTTGTGGCTAGATTTTTATCTCGGTTCCGGACCATATCGGGTACGGCTGCTGAAATTTCCACGTTTAATTTTGGTGCCTGTAACAGTCGACAGTTGTCGGGAACCAAATAGTCTTTTTGTATTTTATCTTTGGTTTCCTTCGTCATACCTTTTTTGAGTAACGGTAACCAAAGTTTCGTTAAATTGTCGTGGATTTTTTCGCCATACTCGGGGCTAGCCTCGGTCGACTCCCGAGAGCCAGCAGCATGTCCGGATCGAGCTCGGGTTGAGCTGATGACAAGGGTAAATCTGCCTGATTTTCAGGTGCAGGAATCCCGTTATTATGATCTTGCATCGGTACATCACTTTTATGTTCCGGTACGGGATTTTCGATGTTTAACTGTGGTTCCTGTATAATAGGATCATGAGCCGGTACGGAACCGTCTGGATTTTGCCTGCGAGCACCTCTCCGCCCCCCCCTGTTCGACGCGTAACGAGGGGGCGCTGACCAGTTTCCTTTTTTTCACGGTAATAATTTAACTTTTCTTTAGCTGTGCGCTTCGACATTTTTGTCGTAACCGAGGAGCTAAAGTGGCGCGTGCGTTCGTCGCCGTGCACGAAAAAAGAATGAGCAACTATAACGGTGGAACGAACGGAAAGGGTAGGGGAACGAATGACTGAACTAAAAATCAGTTCAATAGTCAATTGACTGTCTCTTAATATCGTGCAAAAGTCGCCTGTAGGTTCAAAGGACTACCTGGTAAATGTTATATCTGAAGAATGAAACGAACGAAATATAATAGCTCTTGTAGTAAGGAAACGGCCAAGCCACATATTTTGACTAAGATATAGAGTTTGTGAAGTTAGGACTTGTAGAGTTAGAAGCTTGGCTCTAAATGAAATTTAATAACTTTTGGTTTTGAGCCTTATGGTTCTGTCTTGGTAACATTTTACATATAAATGTTTTTGGTGGAATTAATAATTTCAGCTGGAATTGAATATATAGAGAAATCCCTTAATTTTACTAAATCTGGTTTCGTAGATTGCGAAACATTATGTTAGATAGGCGCGCTTTCACGATACGCGTCAGGAATGAATTTTTGTACAATATTATCGGCCTAAGCATACAATTTTTCTATCTATCTTATCAGGTAGGATCCGTAGGATTTAACAGTACAGTCATCAACATCATTTGCCTTTAACATCAATAAAATGATGGTTTAAACCGCGTCCATAACATTGCGGCACTTATATAAATGGCTAGTAAGTCCAATGCGAGAGCAGCAGCCGTGACCGCATAGCGGGCAGGACAATGTCATGCCCGGTGACGAAGGCGGGAAATAAGCGCGCTGGTGCCTCAGTTCTCGCCTAGTGTGAAAGAGTTTAAGTCATGCTTCATAATATGCAGACACTCCCTCACCCAGGGTCTTCCTCCAGTGGTAGCAGTCTTCAGCCTCCCTTTCCAGTCGGTGGGATCGATCCGGAACACACACACACACAGTAACACTACAATAAGTTTATTTATATACTAGGTATAATATAAGGAACGTTACATAGTCGTAGGCAATATATGTACGCAGCTCATATCTCAAGGTGCTTAAAATACCCGCAAAAAGACAAACACCCAGAGCACAGGGAAGACAGATGTGCCCCTCGAGACTTCATTAGTAGCACGATACAGCCTTCCACGCCCGTCTCTCTCTGACCAGTTTAGATAAAAGAGATAGACGTGTCTGTAGTAATTATGTAAGTGGTTATATGAAGGACTCTTGGAGATGTCGGGTGTTAAGAGTTTTTTTCCGGTCCGGGTTTTAAATAAAATGACTGCGATGGTCATTTTATTTTAAATCCGGACTCCTGAAGAAACAAAATGGAGTAAAGTCTTCTTCTTTTCTTCGTTTAAAATATGGCTTCCATCAAATCTATGATGATTTTGCCAATGTCAAGTTTCGTTGTAAGTTTTAAGTGTGCTCGTAGAGCATGACGTTTTTGGTAGATGCTTTTAGTAAAGAGATAGCTGGACTTTACTAAAAGCCACGATGGATTGCCGGATGTTGATTAAAACATGGTTAAACGCGTTTCAAGATTAGTTTTTCATTAACTGCACACTTCCACGATAGTTCACTGCATAATAAGCTTAACACTTTGAACAACATAAATGAGCAAAACACAAAAAAATATTCTGGAGACGTCTTCGCCATCTTGAATCTCAACGACAACCCTGGAGTAAAGTCAAGGAGTATCACTATTAACGTCATATTTGTATAGTATTTTGACATGAATGATCACATTACCACACTGTCAAAGCAACAGACCTAACGTTTACTACTAAAGACAAATGTAGTGTGCAAAAGGGAAGCCATCACGTATATGAACATCCCATGAGTGCGAAAGAGGCAGAACATATGAGAAAACGTGACCATTTTTGAGTTAGAAGTCGGCCGCAGTCGGCCAAGCGCCACCTCACGTAAATATTAAAACAATTTATTTATTACGCAGACACCTTATAATATAACTATTTTTATTTTATTTTTATTTAGGCAACAATCAGTCTTATACAAAAAATAATGTAAAAATAAGTAATGTGTTAATTAATAGACCTTGAGTGCCCTACCTTAATAATAATATGTTTTAATCTAAAGTAGCTAGTCTAGGAGCAGTAAGCGGAAAACAAAGTTATCAGTTAGTAACAATAAAATTATCAGTAACTTGAGTGAATCTGTATTTATTCATTCACGGGCAGGTTCGTTGATACTCGTACATACATCCACACGGGGTACACAAGATATTATATACATAAGTCAATACCTACAATGTTACATTGTTATAAGTTCTAATATGCAGAGGTTATTACAAAAAAATTAAAACAATTTTTTTTATACTACATCGGTGGCAAACAAGCATACGGCCCGCCTGGTGTTAAGCAGTCTCCGTAGCTTCTGTACGCATATGCATGCATGCTATGTATGTATGTATGTAAAACAATTTACTTATTACAACCCCTCTGGTGTTGCAGGTGTCCATGGGCGGCGGTAATCGCTTACCATCAGGTGATCCGTCTGCTCGTTTGCCTCCTCTACCATAAAAAAATCATAATTTAACAAGAGGGTTATTGTTTTAAAATCATTTTCCTATAAATAACCTAAACCTAAAGTATTGTTCCAACATTATCGGAGCTGTACAGTATCGAATCGCTGTCATTTCGCATTATTGAATAATCATCAATAATTACCCGGCACAATTTTGTCAGTATAATTGGCGGTTGTAGCTGTAGCTAATTGTTAATTTATTGACCGTCCCTCGAGTCGCACATTAATTGAGGTAGCCTCGTGAGGTATTTTATGTGGAGATATTTATGAGGCGAGCTCGTTTATGCACATCAATAAAGTTGATATGAATTATTGAAACGATTGGTTGGCGTGAAACATGGATTAGTGTTGACTTAAACACCATAAAAATATAGCAAGTAATTGTAGTTTATTTGACTGCTTTATATCAACACACATTATAAATGGTCTATGATGTGTTCAGGAACCGCATGTCACAACTGCTATTGATCAAACACTCAATAAAATATGTAACATATAAGGCCAAATCGACTTAGTTATTTAGTTTTTAGAGATGTTTGTAATCTGAATGTCATTATAAAATCAATATCGACGTTAATATCATGCGTTAAAAACATTTTCACAGATAAGAAATTTGTTATAACAAAAAAAATCTCTTTATGCTGGCCGCAACTTGCGGTCTATGAACGCATCATAGATGGTTTTTGTAGAGTATTAACAACAATAAAGGAACAACACGGAGGATTAAACACCAAGATGATCAAATAAATAAATAAATAGGAATAATATTTTTTTTTTATATGACACAATACCATTTCATTACAGCAGTGAAACAACTATTGAATTAAAAATGTAAACAGCCCCTATGCTATATGCAAAAATAAATAATAAATAAATAAATATTATAGAGACATTCTTACACAAATTGACTAAGTCCCACGGTAAAAAAATCCTTAAAACTGCTGGATCGATTTCTGTCAAATATAGCTAAAAACCACCCCAATTAAACTCGCTTCACGTAAAAAAAAACGCATCGTAATCGGTCTATCCATTCGAGAGCTATGATGCCACAAACAAACAGACAGATAGACAGATATCGTCGTCAAACATATAACACCCCTCTTTTTGCGTAGGGAGTAAAAAAATCTATAAATATATACATTTTACAAAGATTAACTTATCAAAGATTTTTGCTAAAAATAATGTTTTTTTTTTTAAATCCCAGCCTACGGCAGCTCTAAGAAGCTTACCAGCTTTATGGTGGAACGTAAAAATATTCTATTTTTAATGCCCGTCGTTAATATTCTTTGAAAGAAATGCGACTTAAAAGTTTATCTTCTCAGTGGTAACGTGCCTTTGAGCAACAGCCCAGTAAAGGTACGGTTGCGCAAACGATTTAATTATAATAGACACGATTTTTTTAATATACATCGTGTCATTCACGAAGACGCATTCCTTGATTCCTATTACCATGAGATTAAAGGTTAGATTTGACAAACTTGCACGTCATCGTGGATCACAAAAACTATACCGTTCTGAGAAAACATTTACAGATAATATAAGCAGCATTCCTACAAAAATTCTACCCGGAAGTAGGTAAGTAAATAGAAAATAAGTTTTTGGCAAAAATTTCATTTTTGGTGCAAGCTTTTATCGCTGACTGTACTTTTCTTTCCACAAGTAACTCTAATCAATACTCATCGAGACAATTCTAAAAACCCCAAACACAATTAGGTTACGTTGTTTTATCACAGAGTTCCTATGGCCGCCTCCTGTCTCCATCATCAGATCATTTCGATAGTACCATAATATTGCATTGTCACCCGACTTACATATGTATGCAAATTTTCAGCTTCATCGGAAACCGGAAGTGGGTCAAATTTAACTTGCAAGATTTGATTACAAACAGACAACGGTCAGGTGAAAGTAAATAAAAGATTGTAAAAATAATTTACTTGTTTCTTCATTTCCTACAATTCTTACTATATTTATTTAAGATAAGATAAAGATATTGGACCCGGGTATGTCCTTATTGGACCTGGGTACGTCCTTATTGGACCCGGGAAAAAAAAATATAGTTGATTATTCAAGTAGGCATATTACAATGCGCTTATGAACGTCAAATAAAGCTACACCGACTCTAACCCCACACCTCTGACCCTCTCGCTGGCAAGCATAACGACATATTTGCATTAAGTCAGTAAATTTAAAAGCGAAATCAAATAAAATGTATACATGTAAAGCTAATAAAATAATTCACAAATACGGTAAAAACAGATAATACTACAGTCACGTCTGAAAATATCGATACGAAAAATGCACCAAATATATATATACACTACCTTAACACATAGGCAATAAAGTCGTGTATACATAATATTGGCACTTTTATCGTATCTTTATTTTCAGATGTGACCGTACCACTTTGTTTAGATGCTTACTTATCGATCTACAAACGATAATTTCATAAAAATCGTACAAAAAAAACGCGTTGGACGGACAATCCAAAGATATGGGTCCCACCTTGGTCAGAGTTGATCATCGTTTGTTTTTTTTTATCAATGTGATAGACATTTGTATATACAATTTATAAAAAATACATTTGTGATTCGCGCGTGTATATACTTGTACAGGAAAATAGAAATAGTGATCACAACAAAATTGAAATCCGCATTCATTTTATATACAAAAAAAAAAGTTTTTGTTTATATGTTTTAGCTTTTAATCAAATTTTGAAATCGGAAATCTGCCGGACAGCCTGTATAGCCACGTTAAGTAGTGAGGACTGATGTGATGATGAAAGATGACTGCGTGCGAGTGTTCCGCAGACCTGTGTAAAGTCGTCAAAAGGAGCGCCACAAAGAACCCGCTTACTAACGTACGTACGGTCTCAGCTTGTTACTTGTGCTGCACATGTGCCGGGTTTACATTAGCTTAGTGACTGGTGCTAAGTACAAGTGCTTAGTGCAACTGGCTTTAGACTTGAGTGTATTAAATGTAGGCTATATCAATTCAGTGGAAAATAAGGAAGCTTATCGAAATTAGTTGTTATTCAACCTTAAACGTCGGTTATTAAAATTAGTAGGTAGTCGTCTAAAAAATCAGAATTGTGGATAGTTACCTCTAACTGAATAATACATTTGTTTAACTACTGTATACGGTGGTAATGGAACATATAAGAGCAACAATATTTAACAAATGCCGAAGAAAACAAGGGTAAACGAAACATTGGTCAGTCATCGTTAAACACTTTCAGAAGGATCATAAAAAAGGATATATAAAATGTATTATATAATATTCTATTTATTACGTTCTAGTTTTGAAGTCGACTCGCTTCTTATCAATCAATCAGGCGGGCTGTATAAATATCCACTTGTACAGTGAGCTGCGAAATCGCATGGAAAAATTATGAATGAACTCATTGATACGAGTAAACTCGCCATGCACTTTTACAGGTACAGTATAACCGTCCGGAGCAGTATCAGGGCATTATAGGACAGTTCCTTCAAGTCTGTTTTAGTTGGATTTGACAAAAAAAAAAAATTGAAGAAGTATATCTTTTCCGAATTATCCTTTACAACTACTCCACATAAACATGAATGTCATAGGGACCATCATTCGACGGTATCAGCGTAATTCGTCCCATTCGTTTTTCGTTCATTTCTTATGTCCGTCTCATTCTGTGTTCGTCACTCATTCTTTATTCGTCTCAATCGCTATATGCCCCTATCGTCTTAAGTACAATGATGTAGCCTGTCTCTTTCTTAATAAGTCTTTTTCGTTTTTCGTCACGGTCTTCCTAGGACTATGTCTTTGTTTGTGTCTCTCGTTTTTGGTATCATTCGCACTTTATCTTTAGTCACTTTCGTTATTCGTCTCACTCTTTTTTGTCTTTAGTGGTAACTCGTTCCGTTCTTTTTTGGGCACGTTCGCTAATCGTCCGGTACTACGTAGGTCTTAGTTGCTATTCATATCTCCTCCGGATCGGAATTGATAAACAAATTGAAGTTTAGGGGACATATACAGAACGGAAAAAAATGAGGGCCCTGAAGGGTCTGGGACTTAGATACTTAAGATAGCTAATTTTTCTCAAGATAAACATTATTTCATTTGAAAAAATAACTGCATTCATAGCGACCGAGACGCAAAACGAATGTAACGAACTTAGAATTAGACTGAAAATGAATGAGACTAATCACGAATGTGACGAATAACGAATGCATAAAAAAAATGAGACGAATAAGTGAATGAGACCAAAATCGAAAGGGAATAATTAAGAATGAGTCATAGGAAGACCGTGACGAAAAACGAAAAAGACTTATTAAGAAAGAGACAGGTTACATAATTGGACTTAAGACGATAGGGACGTATAGCGATCGAGACGAATAAGAATGAGTTACGAACACAGAATGAGACGCACATAAGAAATGAACGAAAAACGAATGGAACGAATTATGCTGATACCTACTAATGATAACGACTACTAATGATAACGACTAAGCTCGTGTAAACACAGCATTACTATTACTACTCATCTCGGCAAGCTCATTCAAGACGGGCGTCTTTGTTGCGGTACAGCCACAGCATGCGGGTTAGGATGTGGTCGCATCAAACTCAGAGAATGCAAAATATGACTTAAGAATTTACAATATTAATAATAAGAGCTTGGACGCTGAACCGCGTCTCATGTGGCTTAAAATAAACATACAGATCGCCTGATGCTAAGTGATTCATTTTTTTTCCCGGATAGTGTTGTAACTACTCCCTCGATCAATGTTTTTAAAAAGAGAATAGACAAGTGGCTTTTAAACAATAAGTTATATTATATAATAATAATACTTTATTCATCCGTTTAAAACCTATGTATTTTAAAGTGTCTTTTGAAACGTATACACGGTGGCCAAAAAATATGCCAGGGAGGTTTTGGGCTTATACTGAGCAACTTTTACTATGAGACCAATCCCGAAATCGCGAAAAGAATTCTGGCTGTTTCATACATTTTAGTTGGTCCATTTCCTATCGGAGAGTCAATTTTTTTTCGCGAGTTCGGGGTTGGTCCCACAGTAAAAGTTGCTCTGTATAATCCCAAAACCTCCCTAGCAACGGGAATACACATATTTTTGGCCACCTTGTATACATATATCGGAAGGTAACCTGAGGACAATGCAAATAATGAAGCAATTCAATTCTGCAGAAAAACGTCGAGCATCACATTGTGTGTATAACCAAATCAATGCTCCAGTTATGTCAGCGCCCTAATCTTAGGCCCAGTACACACCGCACGCAGTCAGCGGCTGTTTGTGCATTCATCGCAGAGTCATTTGTGCTCGGAATGAGCCCCAGAGAACAATCTCTTGTTTGTGGACGAGATGCACGAAAGCGAGATACCAGACAAACATACAAGTATACTACAGGTACAGTCAGCATCAAAAGTAGCGGATGAAACAACGCATCAAAACTATCTGATATTCCGGATAACTTTTCCAAATATAGATAAATGTTTAAAATTTTAGTTCAAACGAATATCTTTCACAGTTTTCATTGTTCTGCATATAGAAACATCACTTTTTGTTAAGCTGTTACAGAATGGTACATACTTTTGAACCGTTGTTTGATCTGCTACATTTGATGCTGACTGTACTTACGTAAGTACTGGCGACTCAAATTATATATGTTCGTGTAAAAGTAGCAAAAGGTACCGTAGTAAGAATATATATTTTACTAAAACTGAGTGATAGGAATAGGAATACTAATTTTAAAAAAATACTGTTGAGCTTTGGAACGCCTTTTTTGGAAAGAAAAGTGATAATATCCTAGAAGCCTAAGTTTAAAATTGAATTTGAATTATTCTGTACTTCATTAAGATTCGTCGACCGATCGGGCGCCCCAGGTACCGCTGGTGTGATGTCGTGGAGGCGGACCTGCGTCGGCTCAATGCCAATTCATGGCAGAAAACCGCGCTGGATCGGGACAGGTGGCGTTCTCTCGTTTCGGAGGCCAAGATTCTTTTTGGATCGCTGAGCCAAAGCAGTTAGTTTAGTTAGTTAGTTTGTACTTCATTAATATTAAAAGAGGAAATAGGTATAAGAAGATAAGAGAAGGACAGATCACATACTCAATTCATGCCGTGCTATGCAATGGCAGGACATACGTTAACCCCTTTGTACGCCAAGAGCCACTAAAGCGGTCGTATGCTGTCGTGCCCACCACGCCAACGACCACTAAAGCGGTCATGGCAGACGCTGTCAAAGCAATTTTACTGTTGACATATACGGTTGGACCCGGGTACGTCCTTAAACTACGTCCACAAGAGAGGTATGGGCATTGTGAATGTCATTTCGCTTTGTGTGGTAGGGCACAGCACAGCGGCTTTCATTCCAGATCTAGAGCAGAGCCCAACTGGGGAAGTACCTCCACCTTACAGAAAACCGCAGCCAAATAACACTAGACCCTGCTCATAGTGTTGTGTTCCTGCCAGTGAGTAAGGTTGCCAGAGCTCAACGAGGGGGGGGAGGGGGTTAGGGTCGGCAACGCGCATGTAACTCCTCTGGAGTTGCAGGCGTACATAGGCTACGGATACTGCTTACCATCAGGTGGGCCGTATGCTTGTTTGCCACCGACGTAGTATAAAAAAAAAGTTTAAATTCGTTTCGCACTAGTTGAGATGTTGGCGTGTATGCCACATTTTGATGCGAGAGAGAAAGCGTTCAAAAGGTTAAAAACCGTAGTTATTTACTTAGAGTCAGAACAAGATAAGTTGGCAGGGATTTGATAGCCTAGACAGTGCAAGTGTCAAGTTAACGTCATAATTTCATGGAATTTTGACGTTTACAATCGCTGCAAATTTATCTTGGTTGGATTCTAATTATTTCCTATTGCCGAAACTAACTTTTCTATTCAACCTCAATCTCACCTGCCAGAAACTCGCAAAGAAGAAAACTTTAGCCTTAAACAATCAAACTGCGCAATAAATTTGAATTAGTTGCGAACAGCCTTAAAGGTTTAAAATATAATTCAATATTAAGGCCGGAAGACAGCACGGCTCAGTTAAGTCGGACCGACAATAATTCCTTAATGTCGGCCAGGATAAGTGCTATTTAAAACTTAAAACCGAATTTTAAAGAACTCGACTAAGTTTTCCAAGCCCTTCTAAATCAAAAAGCGGCCAAGTGCGAGTCGGACTCACACACGAAGGGTTCCGTACCATTTATGACGTATAAAAAAAAAAACTACTTACTAGATCTCGTTGAAACCAATTTTCGGTGGAAGTTTGCATGGTAATGTACATGATATTTTTTTTTTTGTTTTATCATTCTCTTATTTTAGAAGGTACAGGGCACAGGACACACATTTTACCACTTTGGAAGTGTCTCTCGCGCAAACTATTCAGTTTAGAAAACAATTATATTAAAAACCTCAATAACATTTTTGAAGACCTATCCAAACACCCCACACGTGTCTACACCCCACGTATGGGTTTGATGAAAAAATAATTTTGAGTTCAGTTCTAAGTATGAAAACTCCCAAATGTACTGTTTTTTTATGTTTTTGTGAAAATCTTAATGCGGTTCATAGAATACATCTACTTACCAAGTTTCAACAGTATAATAAATAATAATAATAAATAAATATTATAGGACTTTATTACACAAATCGACTAAGTCCCACAGTAAGCTCAATAAGGCTTGTGTTGAGGGTACTTACTACTTAGCCAACGATATATATAATATATAAATATTTATAACTACTTAAATACATAGAAAACACCCATGACTCAGGAACAAATATCCATGCTCATCACACGAATAAATGCCCTTACCAGGATTTGAACCCGGGACCATCAGCTTCGTAGGCAGGGTCACTACCCACTAGGCCAAACCGGTCGTCAAATATAATTATTATAGTTTTGGAAAAAAGTGGCTGTGACATACGGACGGACAGACAGACAGACAGACATGACGAATCCATAAAGGTTCCGTTTTTTGCCATTTGGCAACGGAACCCTAAAAAGTCTTATACTCAAAATTATTAACTCATAGAAACGGGACGTAATCGCGGTCACCAAGACCCCCACCAAGCAACCACCAAGATCAATCGAGACCACGGGGACAACGCCGTCCTCGAAACGTCGGAGGTAAATATAAAACTTAATACGCGATTAAGTACCGTTGTTATTAATAATGTGTTTAAATCAGTGTGCTACTTGTAATTGTTAATAATGTTGAAGGACTTTCAAGAGACAACTCAAGTTACAACAAAAGGCTTCAAGAAGGCTTCAAAAGACTCCAATCTTTACAAACAATAAGTTCTAAAGATTATAGCTAACTTGGTATCGAGTGCACAAACATCTTTACAAGCCAACGATCCAAAATATATATCCTTCTTCCTCGCGTTGTCCCGCCATTTTGCCACGGCTCATGAGAGCCTGGGGTCCGCTTGACAACTAATCCCAAGATTTGGCGTACGCACTAGGTTTTACGAAAGCGACTGTCATCTGACCTTCCAACCCACAGGGTAAACTAATGGGATTATTCCGGTTTCCTCACGATGTTTTCCTTCACCGAAAAGCGACCAAAAACGAAGGAGCGATCCAAAAAAATATATACAAGAACATACTGTTAATGTCTTAGATCTTTCAGCTGATATACTTTCCTAATATCTATTTTTTTATACGAAGTCGGTGGCAAACAACCACACGGCCCGCCTAATAGTAAGCTACACCGTACGCCATAGACAGGCATGCATCGGTTCGGGAAGAGATAATTATTTCCTTTTTCTGTGTTACCTTCCGATGTTCTGCATTCTGTAAGTTAAATCATTCGATAACGCTTAAGTATCTGCAGATTTTACCAAACAAAAATTCTTAAAAATTACGATTCTAGATCACAAACAAAAATATTATCCAAACAAAGTCGAATTTGAATAGCAAACAAAAAAGTAAAAACGTAAATTATTTGAGCCTGAATAACAGGCGAACTCTGGGCCGCGGGAAGAGATCAAAAATGTCCTTTATAATAACGTACTCATTCTCATAAAAACACACTGGGTAAGAAGCTTATGGAACTTTTACAAGAAACCAAAAATGAAGTCGATCCACGGAGCCAACATTAAAAATGATTTTTTTACAAGCTTTTATTTACTTTCACCTGACCGTTGTCTGTTTAGTAATCAAATCTTGCAAGTTAAATTTGATCCACTTCCCGGTTTCTGATTAAGCTGAAAATTTGCATACATATGTAAGTCGGGTGACAATGCAATATTATGGTACCATCGAGCTGATCTGATGATGGAGACAAAAGGTGGACATAGGAACTCTGTGATAAAACAACGCAACCTAATTGTGTTTGGGGTTTTTAGAATTTGCTCGATGAGTATTAGTTGCCTGTGGAAAGAAAAGTACAGTCAGCGATGAAAGCTTGTATCAAAAATGAAATTTTTGCCAAAAACTTTTAATCAACTATATTTGAATGGACTGTGGTAACTGGCATCGTGTTAACTTGTATTATTCGTATGGATATTTACCTCCCGTAAGGCAAGTGCCTTCCAAAATGGGGGTTGTGGCTTCAAACCCCGGATCGTACCAATAGCAATAAGTTTCTCAGGATTTACTTATTTAGAAATTGTTATTAGAACATAACCAGTTGCTCTTTGTTCAAAACATTGTATATATTTTTTTAAGTTTGACGATATTTTGTGAAATTCCTAGTATTAAATTTGATCTGTATATAATTCATTAGTATTATGGAATAATATTTACATCAATAAAATGCTCTGATAATTAGCTTAAGATAATTGTTATTGTTTGTAGTGGTTTTCTCCAATAAAAATGGTTAATAATGCACTATACTTTTATTTGGAAATATAGAACAAAACACAGTACATAACTAGGAATTTTATTGAAAAGAAAAATAAATGAGCAAAATAACGTCCGTTCAGTATGGCTCGCATTCGGATCTCTGGTTGGTGGGGTCATCCCTGCCCCGCGTGCCCTCACCCCGAGCGGCGTTCGTTAGTCGTCGGCAACATCCTCCACCCAGTGCTGCTTAGCAGCACTCACCATCTATTGGTATACGGGCTACGCGTGCAGCCGATCGGGTAAGTACACCACTTTTGGTTTTAATTCTAACGGCTCTTACTCGGCCATCTTTGCCTGGCATCAGCTGTTCTACTAAACCTTTTGGCCAAGCGCATCGAGGACCATCAGGGTCTACAATCAGGACGAGGTCTCCCACTTGTAAGGGCCTCACTTCTTGTGTCCATTTTTTACGTGGTAGCAGGTCTGGGAGGATTTCTTTCACCCATCTTCTCCAATAAGTCAGCCAGTCGTTGGGCGATTCTCCACTGCTTTTTCAGAAAATAATCAGAGTCATTAAAGACGCCAAGGTGAGGTAAGACGGAAGAAGAACCAAGAAGAAAATGGTTAGGCGTTAAAGTTTCTGTGCTTCCAGGTTCTACGGAGACGTGCGTAAGCGGCCGGCTGTTACTATACTTTCGACCTCTGCCAAAAATGTACACAAAGTCTCTTCTCGGGGGGCTCTCTCTTTCAGCACGACCTTCATGCACCCCTTAACAGTTCTGATCTGCCTTTCCCACGCTCCACCCCAATGTGGACTTCCAGGTGGGATAAATATCCATTTAGTCCCATAGTTCAATGACTCACGCTTCAGGTACTCCTGGTCCAACTCCTGGATAGACTTTCGCAGTTCTGCATCAGCTCCTCGAAGGTTGGTACCATTATCTGAGTATAGGTACTGCGGCCAACCACGTCGTGCTCCCATTCGTCTAAGAGCCATTATAAATGAGTCGGAGGTAAGTGAGTTGACTACTTCGATGTGCACTGCCCTCACTGTTAAACATGTAAACAAAACTCCGTACCTCTTTTGTTTTCCTCTTCCCACAGTTACTTCTAGAGGGCCGAATAGGTCAGCGCCAGTGTAAGTAAAGGCGCGCTGATGATGAGCAACGCGGGCAGGCGGTAAGTCTCCCATTCGTGGGATTTCTTGTTTACATTTTCTAATTCTACATAGCATGCACTTTTTTGTAACATTTTTAACTGTCGGTCGTAATCTTAATATCCAATGCCTTTGTTTCAGGTTGTTTACGACAGTTTCCTGGTTCCCGTGGGCTGCGAGAACGTGATGATGCTTCACCAGCAGCCTTGCTATGTAGTCTCGTCCGTCCAAAATCGAAGGTCGTTTTATTTCAGGTCCGACTTCAGCAGCGGCGTCGATGCGGCCACCGAGACGTAGGACTTCGTGTTCGTCAAGGTATGGCGATAAGGTAAGTAATTTACTTGTTTTAGGTAAGGTTAATCCATTTTTCAGTTTCAGGATTTCTTCAGAGAACGTCTGCGCTTGAGAATATTTTATAAGTAACCTTTCAGCTTTCTCCATCACAGCGCTGTCCTCTTCATTTATATGTCTACATTTGTTTATAAACTTTAACATCATAAGAGTAGCCCTGAGTAATCGTAACCACGATGAAAACCTTGTAGGCTCAGGTATACATATGTTTTCCTTATTGCATGACGTCATTGTCATAACACATTCTAAATCGTCATTGTTTACTTCGGCGTTCAAAATATTTTGTGGCCACTCGTTCTCACTTTTTTGTAAAAATGCAGGTCCTTGGATCCACTCGGTAGGCAACTCACAACGGTCGTATGCTTCTCTGGTAGGTATATCGGCGACATTTAGGTGCGTAGGTACATATCTCCACTCGCTCGCGTGCGTTAAATCATCTATTTCACCAAGCCGGTTCGCGATATAAGGTTTGTATGTACGCGCGTTGTTTCGTATCCAGTACAGAACCACTGTGGCGTCACACCAAAATATACGACGATCTGGTTTTATTCTATGTTCCTTAATTATCGTTTCAGCCAATCGTGCTGCCATGACTGCGGAATTCAGTTCCAATCGGGGCACAGTCGATTTATTCAGGCCTGCAACACGACATTTACTGGAAATGAATGCCGTGCGAACTATGTTGTTTTCTTGCCAACGCCAATATGCTACTGCGCACATAACTTTCATCGACGAGTCGCAAAATAAATGAAGTTGTAGATCTTTATAACTATTGATAGTTAATAAATCTTGTTTCTGTGCAGGCGCATCGCCGCCCGCTGCACTGATAACAGGTACTAGCCGCATCCCGCTCGCACTCACGGTATCTGTTACTATCTCGCTCGCACTTGAAGACTCTGTGAGTATCTCTTTCGCACTTGCAGCGGCATGAGGATAATATCTTGGTAGACGTATTTTTCGCATTAATTTTAATTGATTAATCCATTTGAGCCATTTTTCGTAGACGACGTCAGGTACTTGTTCATCCCAAGTTACGTGTAAATGCCACGTTAACTGAACAATTAATCTTCCATTTATGGTAAAAGACGCTAAAAATCCAAACACGTCAAAAATCGACATTACTACTCGTAAAATGTCCCTTTTCGTAGGCCTTTCATTCCCGTTGATTATATTTTCAGATAACTTTTTCAGCGAGACATCGAACCTGAGCGTATCTTCATTGGGATCCCACAACAATCCAAGTGTTCGCTCGCCCTCATACTGTTGTCCAACTTTGAACCTTACTGCGCTGTTACCGAGAGTCTCTTTTGGAATGCTATTAATGACGGTTTGACTGTTGCTATTCCAATTGCGTATATGAAAATCGCCTCGCGCATGTATATAGGTGACGTCACGGACTAGCTTTATTGCAGTTTCTTCATCAGGTAAGCTGTCGATGTAGTCGTCGACGTAGTGTTGCGTGTATATAGCATTAGCCGCCTCTGGATATGTAGATTCGAAGCGTCGCACATTTTTATTTTTGATGAATTGTGCTATGAACGGCGCACAATTTGCTCCAAAAATGAGTGACGTCATCTGGTAAGTATCTATAGGATCTTCGGGCTTATCTCTGTATAGAAAGCGTAAGGCTTGCTGATCTTCGGGTTTTATTTTAACTCTGAGAAACATGTCCTTGATATCGCCAGAGATCGCGACCTTGTTTTCGCGGAATCGCCACATGATTCCTATTAATGGTACTAGTAGGTCGGGACCTTTATATAGGTAGCTATTTAGACTAAACCCTTTTGTTTTAGCTGATCCATCAAAAACTAAACGGAGGTTCTTCTTATTTGGATTATCCACGCCATGAGTAGGTAAGTACCACGTTCTAGTAGATGTGACTGGATTATTCAGTTTCTCAGCGTATTTATTGTCTAACAAATGTTGTATGCGTTCTTTATACCTTCGTGCATACTCTTCACTCCTTTTCATTTTTAGCTCAACTCCTTTCAGTCGTGATAACGCATTTGGATATGAGTCGACGGTGACACAGTAAGGATCCTTCCAAGGTAAGCCGACTTGCCACTGGCCATCGATAAGTTCAGAGGTTTGTTCCAGGTGCTCCTGGGCCAGTACGTCCTCCGAGTTCTGCCGAGGTTTAGCAGATACGCCCATTGAATCGATGGAGAAAGATCGACGCATATCTTCTTGCAGTTCACGTAGAATTTGATTATTCTCAGTTGAATATCTTGCTCATAGTTATGACTAAGATGTAATGAAGTGTGTGTTTCCCTTTGTTTCATTACAGTTGCACGTTGACATGGACCATGCACGCACCAGCCAAGCGGAGTACGAGTCGCGTAGGGTTCATTTTGACCGCCCTCTACGACCTCGAGCGGCACATGCAAGTGGTAGTTGTCTTGTCCAATAAGAATTTCAGGTTTCTGATTTTCAGCACACAAATAGTTTTTTATACGGTCTAGGTACTTGAAATTACCGCACTTAACAAGTCCAAGGTTTTGTACAGGTAAGTCCAGATTGCTTGCACTACGCGCGGTTAAGTTGAGCATTGTCCCGTCACTATTAGATATCGAGCAATCGATCAGCTGTGTTTCGCACTTTAGTTCTGAATTGACCCAAGCGCCGCGAACATTTAAACACTGTCTGCGCCCGCGCAGCCCCGCGCGCTCCGCGAGTTCCGTGCTTATGAAAGACACGCTGCTTCCATCATCAAGCATACAGGTCGTTTTTATTTTACCGTTAGGTCCATGAAGATATATCGGCACGACTTTTAATAGCACTTCGCGATGATTAACGTTTATATGCGTAACAGTTTCTGTTTGAGCACTAGTATCCGATACTTCTACGACGTTATAAGGAGTCGAACGTGAACTTTGACCCGATACGTAATGCAGTAGCCGGTGGTGCGCTTGCCCGCACCCCTCCACGTCGCAAACGGCGGCCGTGCACGATTGTCTATCATGGTGCGATAATAAACACTTATAACACAAACCGAATCGTTTTACATACTGCCAACGGTCCTTGCGTAGTGACTTTTTAAACTTTTTGCATTCTGGTAAATTATGAGTTCCTACGCGACAAAAGCGGCACTTATTATTACTGTTCGTATGCGCACTTTGAACTAAAATAGTTTGCGGTTTATAGTCACTGTTTTCACTATAGGTTTTACGTTTATAGTCTGATCGAACTTGAATAAGAGATGCACTGCAGGTTGACACTTTCATAGCTTCTTCGTGGAGAAACTCGGAGAGGATATCTAGTTTAGATTTAGTTCTCTCTTTAATTAGCGCGTAACTGTAGTCGTTCCACTTGGGTAGCAACACCGTAGGTAGCTTAGATAAGATAATGCCGACTATGCTCATTTCTTGCAGGTACTCTCCGCGACCTAAGGCACGAACAGCTGTGACGTAATTTTTTATTTTCACGGAAAACGTAACTATTTCTTTGTGGTATTCTGGTGGCAGCGCGTGTAATTTTTTAATTTCTATTAACATGCGCGATATTATTAATTCCGGATTTCCAAATTGTAACTCCAGTGTTGACATCAGAGTTTCAGTTGATGTGCCACTAATAAGCAGCGCATTTACGGATTCCTTGGCGGGTCCACGGAGGCACTTTCTTAAACGCCACATATTTTCGATATCGCTGAAACTACACACTCTGGTCGATTCTTCGAAAGCTTGTTTAAATTGTAACCACTCCATTGGTTCACCGTAGAACAAAGGCAGTTCCTTCGGAGTGCTGATGCGGCTCAGCAATCTTGCGTTTTGGTTATTGTTGGATGCAGATACGGTGGCCAATTCCTTTAGTGCGCTGGCTAACTCCTGAACTGGCAACTCGGTGCCGGCGACCACTGCTGCCGACGAACACGACGCGTCCGGGTTATTTCCAGTCTCGGGGACGTGCTGTGACTCCAGTTCCAGCTGGCTGCGCTCGACCCACCTAGCAACATCACTTTTAACTGACTGTTGGTCTTGTTCTGACGGTTCAGAATTTTCAGATGGACTGTATTCATCAAGGTTGGCGAGATCTACTTGTAGTTTTTTGTCTATCAAGTCCATTTGTATGCGAGCTTTTGCTTCAGCTGCTTGCAGCTCCAGCTTCTTCCTTTGTGCCACAATAGACGACGATGACGACTTTTTAGAACTCTGTTTCCCGGTTTTGCGAGAACAATGACTTGGCGGTTTCGCGTTCTTTTTTTGTTCGGAATGTACGGATTTTATCTGACTACCCGTTTCTAAAATAATAGTCTTGTCGATCGGTTTTTTGGGTTCTTCATCTTTTACAGGTGTCTGCGGCTGCTGGATTGAAGTCTGTTTAACTTCTTCTTCTTTTCTTTCCTTTTCACGTCTTGTAGTACTACGTGTGTTTACCATCTTTGGTGTACGGAGCATCAAATCCGGCTCGAAGGACCACTTTGTTATTGTTTGTAGTGGTTTTCTCCAATAAAAATGGTTTAATAATGCACTATACTTTTATTTGGAAATATAGAACAAAACACAGTACATAACTAGGAATTTTAGAGAAAAGAAAAATAAATGAGCAAAATAACGTCCGTTCAGTATGGCTCGCATTCGGATCTCTGGTTGGTGGGGTCATCCCTGCCCCGCGTGCCCTCACCCCGAGCGGCGTTCGTTAGTCGTCGGCAACAATAATTATATGTAATACTGTCTTACTATTCATATGTGCTTGTTGCTAGGCCTACATAAATAAAGTATATTTGAACTGAACTGGAAACCTGACTAGTACTAACTTCAAACCTTCAAGAACTCCCATCTTAAAGGTCGGCAACACAGTTGCACCCCTCTGGTGTTTACAGGTAATAAATAAATAAATAAAATATTATAGGACATTATTACACAAATTGACTAAGTCCCACAGTAAGCTCAATAAGGCTTGTGTTGAGGGTACTTAGACAACGATATATATAATATATAAATATTTATAAATACATAGAAACACCCATGACTCAGGAACAAATATTCATGCTCATCACACGAATACATGCCCTTACCAGAATTTGAACCCGGGACCATCAGCTTCTTAGGCATGGTCACTACCCACTAGGCCAAACCGGTCGTCAAAAGATGCCAAACAGGTGTCCATAGATGCAAGTAAAATCAAAGCAAAGGCAGTTATACATTTATGTAACAGGCACTCAATATCCGACACCCACTCATATGAGAATAAGTCTCATCCTCAATGGATCAGTATTGCATCCCCTCCCTAAGCCAAATCTCGCAAAGGCGACTCGGCCACTCAAATATTCATGAAGACGTCCTACCTTTTGCTCCGTATTTTATTGTACTTTGCTTTATTTGAACAGTACCTGAAAAGAAAAAAAAAAACACGTTAGAGATTGTCAAAGGATAAATACACAATTAGAATCGAGAGGTCTCGGCATTCAACGGAAAAGCTTTGTTAAATCGAACGAAAACTATAAGGTTTCCTTGCTGAGAGGCTTACTCTTGTTAGAATTTTCTTGATCGAAAGTACCTATGTTATAACTGGCTTCCTTCTGATATTTAGACTTGGTTGAAAAGTCACTTGTCATTTCTAGCTGTCACTTGAAATACTGAAACCGCAAGAAATTAGACTGAAAGCGCAAAAAAATTATCGCAGTGCGTTCTAAGCCTCATGGTGGAGGAACTCAAAGCGATGACAGCACGATGAAGTATACATGATATATTTTGTAGGGCTATATAATACATTATATTGGCCTAAAGCTTATATCTGCTAAAGTTCAGCTTCAGCAGTAAAAACAATAAATATATTTGTGATGAACACAGATATTTATTTCTGAAATTAGATACAAAAAAATAATTAAAGAAAGAAAATACACTTATTACCATCATAATTTGTACAATCATTTGACAAAACTGTAAATTAGCACACACAACAGCACAATTTACTTAGATGTTAAACAGGGTCCCCACTCAGCATAGTAACATTTAGCTATGTATTCAAATATTTATCTACGTATGCGTATCGTTGTCTAGTGGGAATCATCATCACAGGCCTTTGCCTCTATTGCAGACGATTTAAGCATTGCTGTTTAGACAACGGGTTTGGTGACTGTGGAGGCCGATGCGTGAGCGGCATGACCTCCCACATTTTTGGCTAGTGGGAATATAGCATCCATAACCACAATCCTTTTCACATACATATACAATCATAAATAAATAGGCAAATTAAAGCAGCGATACGTATTGTGTTTTTTTTTTGATGATTTGTGTTTTTGACTGATATGGCGCTCAGTTTTGTCAAATCTAATCTTTAATGTCATGGCAATACGCGTCAAGGCAGGCGTCGTCGTCAATGACACGATCTATAACTTGCAATTCCGATTCAAAACTACACATCAATAATACACCTTATACAATTACAATAAGGCACACGACTGAGATGTCTTGGCTAGTAAAGATGACAAACGACCCGTGTCTCTACGGACACTTGACGCCATATTACACGGCGATTGGGTCCGTGTGGGTCACTATATGCACTTATCATTACGTTATGCTATCCTCTTAAGGCCCAGCCATAGAAATGAAAAATCCAAAATTTGCCACTGGAATTTGAACCTATAGTGCACGGAATACAGTAGATTTTATTTTGTTTGAAAATTGCACGAAACAAAACAAATGCAACTCTGTCCTAATTGAATATGATTTAAATTTCATCGAACTGAATAAGTCCTATAGGTAGGACCTTGGGCCTTACGAGGCTATGATGGTTTATATGTGACCGCGATATGTTCTAAAACGACGACAAACCTGACCGCCGCAATACAATCGCAGTTTCGCTCTCATTTTAAAACGACATTTTGAAATAACATAAAATAAGACATGCATCTCATGAATTAGGTTAAGATGATATATTTTTACGATTTTTTTTAAAGTGCTTATTGGAAGGCCTACTTAAATAAATTATATTTTACAGTACATATGGTGTTACTTTTCCGCACTAGTGCGTAAATAAGCATATTATGTAACTGTGTCGAAAATTTGAAGGGTCATATGTAATGTAAAACGTTGCACGATACATGTGCGAATAGGTAATTCGCAACTTGTGTCGATCTAAAACACTCCCTTCGGTCGTGTTTTAATTAATCGCCACTCGTTACGAATTTCCTATTTTTCTCACTTCTATCGTAATGTACTATTGAATCTTGAATCTTGATAAGTTCGAAACCATAACTTTATTCAACTTTTTATGCCAGTACCCCTAGTGTAAATATTTTCGACAGCGAAACGTGACGTACGCGTTTGCGTTAAGTGTCATTTTGTATGAGATTTTTGACTTTCCAAAACGTCCCGCTTGGCGCGCTGTTCAAAAACCCATACAAAATGAGACTTAACGCAAACGCGTACGTCACGTTTCGCTATCGACTAAATTTACACTAGGGGTACAGGTATGTCTAATTCTTGCGTAGTATCGTATTGTAAACGATGATGTGGCCGGGATGGCACGGGCTACACGTATTGTGCACCATGTGTATTCTCGCCGGAAATTCCCCGGAATACAATAGGAGCACGTATGCGGTAGGGTGACCAGGGCATCGCATTACACAGGAAAGACTAGGGTGACCAGGTATCAACATATGAGTAGGATAGTAGGTAATAATAATACAATACGAACACTTAAAAAATAAGATGTAACTGCCTATAAACGTACCAAAACCTAGAAGTAAGATATAGAAAATAATTATCTTGTCAGACAAAACGAGTACGATCATCTCGTTAGAACCTAGTATTGTAAATTTATAGTCAACAGTTCACGTTTTTAATAAGCTTTGTATTAAAGATAACACTATTACTTACCTCTATAAATGTAATGCCTACTAATTAAAGATATACCTTCGTTTGGGATTCCACCTCAAGAAAAATGAAATAATTTCGTGAATATAAAAATAAACATAACAATATAACGTTTTTTCCAATGGATCCCTAACTCACGAGCGCCGTTCGAACCATTTTCTAGTAAATTGAGTTCCGCGCCCGGCGGCGAGCGCTGACGATCATTTCGCGAGTCTCGGGACCCTCTGTGACAATCATTCTGTGAATCCCAGGATATTACATTCGTGGACCGGTGCAGTGACAATCAAGCTGTGAGTCCCAGGACAACGTAGCAATCATGGACACCCGGTGAGAATAATTCAGCGAGGCCTGGGATATTATAGCAATCGCGGACACCCGGTGGCAATCATTTAAGGCGCGGTACAGGAAACAAGTATGCAGGTAGGTTGACTGACGCGACCGTTTACTTAGAGTAGATTATACGAGTATAAAACAATTAAGCAACCATATCGTACGTAGATAGATTATTAAATCATTATTCTTTCTCTTATCTAAGCGTTGGTCGCGCTTATATTCTTAGTTTATGATCAGAACCCAGGGCCCGTAAGTGATGAATTGGAAGCATTGATGACAAAATAGGCTATGTTTTTACCCAACTGCGTATAGAGGGTTAGGACAACTTGTTTCTTGTAATTTTGTCTTGTAACAAAGAAGATAATACATTTAAAAAATTGAAATAAAACTACGAAATTGAAATATTCTTGTATCGATCGATTAGATTGGTATCTGATATTATTTGCACAACTTACGAAGGTACTAAGTAGACTATTCCATGATATACCTAATCAAACAGAATTGCCTTTTTAGGTCAATATAACTTTTTCATTTCTGTCCTCTTAGAAATCTAGGCAAGATACATAACTTAGAGAAAAGTAATGGTTTATCAATAATGTGAAACCATTTACAACATCTTGCACGGAACCACCGTATCAGTTCGTCTTCACCCTTACCGTAAACCTAACGGCCATGTTTTCGTTATTTTTCTTTACAATAAAATGTACATTTGCCCCAAGCGAGCTTTATTCTCATTCAATATCGAACCCTATTTCCTATTCAATAGAATACATATTGCTACAACCTACCACGGTCATTACAGATACTTGTGTAGGCTTCGCTCAAGCCGATTTGAATCTCATCATGCATGTAATAAGGTTTGTATTCGGTTGTCCATCATAGACATACGATAGGAGATGTCATTTGTTGCTTTCTATCCACGGTTCAAATATGGGAGCATTAGTTGGAATATCTTTAATATGAAATATTGTAAGGTTTCTAATGTTTTTGACGATATTTATAGACGAAAGAGCATTAATTTATGCGGAATCATTGATACCAAATCATACACATATTTACTCAACATATTTTAAGTAGTTCAATCGAAAAAGGATCAAACAGAAGACCATTGTTAGGTTTTGCAAATCCCAGCGGCTGAGATGGGCGGGTCACTTGGAAGGGATGCCCGATATGAGAGCTCCAAAAATTATGACAAGGTGGACGCCACAACAGAAAAGGTCTAGTGGTAAGCCTAAGAAAAGGTGGCTGGTCTGTGTGGAAGAAGATCTTAGGATGATGAGGAAGTATACCAAATGGAGGAAAGTTGCCAAGGATCGCGACGACTGGAGGAGGGCAAGACCCACAAAGAGTTATAGCGCCATCGAAAGTAAGAAGTTAGTGTCATGATTTATTTATGTTTACATTTAAGGTAGCATTTAAATAATAACTATACTGTGACAACATTATTACGTTACCCCGATTAATACAGGGGTAGTTGGGAAAATAACATTATACTGTTGGCAACACGGTAGTTTTAGCAAGTGGTGGGGACACGGTAAATGTTGGACGGGTTTGTTCACTTGGGTTGAGGCCGTCAAAGAGGACGCATCGTAATTAACTGTTTAGGTCAGAGTACCTGCAACTACCTCGATTGTTGTAGTATTAATAGTTTAGATTAACCATGCGAGAAGAAGCACCACATTAGTAAGTAAATCAAAAGAAACACACAAGAAAGGTATTTTATTGTATTGTAAAATATTCATAATTTAACTTTAAATAAATATGTATTAGACAAATATTTTACCATTAACAGGATTATATTTGACTGAAAAGGTTATCTCAGATGATACACGGTGCCTGCGAGAAAACGGAAATATTTTAACAGTATATTCCGGATCGTATTTAGAGACGAAAATGTCATATGAACTTTTTTTTTTAATTCGCCACGTTTCAGAGTTAATACCAACTTAAAAAAATCGTTTTTGAGGGCATTACGCCTGTTTAGAGTTCCGTAGCCAAATGGCAAAAAATGGAACCCTTATAGATTCGTCATGTCCGTCTGTCTGTCCGTTACTGTTCAAACTTGGTAAGTAGATGTATTCTATGAACCGCATTAAGATTTCCACACAAAAATAGAAAAAAAAAACAATATATTTTGGGGGTTCCCCATACATACAGAACTGGAACTATTTTTTTTTTTTTATCAAGCCCATACGTGTGGGTATCTATGGATAGGTGTTCAAAAATGATATTGAGGTTTTTAATATCATTTTTTTTCTAAACTGAATAGTTTGCGCGAGACACATTTCCAAAGTGGTAAAATGTCTCTCCCCCCCTTGTAACTTCTAAAATAAGAGAATGATAAAACAAAAAAAATATATGATGTACATTACCATGCAAACTTCCACCGAAATTGGTTTGAACGAGATCTATTAAGTAGTTTTTTAAATACGTCATAAATGTTACGGAACCCTTCATGGGCGAGTCCGACTCGCACTTGGCCGCTTTTGATGACGATGTCGCCACTATGGGACCTAAGTCTAGACATCCTTATTGACAGATATCAAACTGACAAGGAACCCCTTGAATAGACTAGTATTTACGAAAAATATTTACCAATATTAATCCATAAATTTCCCAAGAGCATGTACTTATTATGTATAAAAACATACAAAAAGTAAAAAAAAAAAACACAAAAAATCATTTTTTTTTTACTTTTGTATAAGATTTCTTTCTTCTTATGACCTGTGGATAATTTTTCCCGTTTCCAATCGTCGAGTGGCATGGGAAGTAGCGCAGAAGGTAATATAAAGACGTGGTGTGGGAACGTTACTCATCATGCCCACCGCTACCTATTTTGTCGATTTTATTGGTACGAATCTGAGGACCGGTAATACCTAGTGCGGAGCGACGTGAGTAAATGCGCGAGTAAAGCAGTTGATTCGGTCAAATTACGTTTTTTGAAAAAATATATCCAAATTGAAACTAATGCAGTATGATACCTTTGGGTATGGAGCTTTATGCACACTAGCGTCTCCTCCCCTCCCCTTGACGCAAGCCCCCCTTTTCGTATAATTTATGTCCCGGTTAACAGTTTTTATTATATTTATTTTTATTTTTATTTAAACTTTATTGCACAATACATGAAGAGTACAAATGGCGGACTTAATGCCCGCAAATTTTATTATTTTTTGAGAAAAGTATACATTTTAGGAATAAAGTGTCAATGAAAGAAATAATCCTTATTAAATTCTTAACAAAATAGTTTTTTATTTTATATGATGCACAGTTTTCATGTTACAGCTAGGTGAACTAGAATTAATTTACAGTACATATGGTGCTACTTTACCGCACTAGTGCTCAAATTAGCATATTACGTTACTGTGTCAACCATTTAAAGGGCCATATGTACTGTAAAACGTTGTACGATACATGTGCGAATAGGTAATTCGCAACTCGTGTCGATTTAAAACACTTCCTTCGGTCGTGTTTTAATTTATCGCCACTCGTTTCGAATTTCCTATTTTTCGCACTTGTATCGTAATGTACTATTACAGTACATATGGTGCTACCTTCCCACACTAGTGCGAAAATTAGCATATTACGTTACTGTGTCGAACATTTAAAGGGCCATATGTACTGTAAAACGTTGTACGATACATGTGCGAATAGGTAATTCGCAGCTCGTGTCGATTTAAAACACTCCCTTCGGTCGTGTTTTAATTTATCGCCACTCGTTTCGAATTTCCTATTTTTCGCACTTGTATCGTAATGTACTAATAGTACATAGTACTGACAGAAATCGTATAAGGAGAACCACCTTGTTCAACGGTCAACAGTAAACAGAGTCACATCTCATTTCGGATAATTGTAAAACCGTGTCATGTCACGAACTGACAAGAATGTTATAATACATAACATGCTCCATAATATGTCGAATCGATCCGTGGCCTAAAGGCAGGAGAACATCTAACACATTTCATCACTTAACGGGAAATTCACATTCGCAAATACTCAAACCAGCCATATCACAAAAAACTTTTACGGATGGTATCTTAGCTTCTACATTTCATTCATTTCCCCAATTTCCTGGCAATAGAAATGGGTTACTTTGTAAATATTTTTGAGATAGAATTAGTATTCATCTTTTTTGTAGTCATGTCTTTCAACAATCGCACCCATTTATTGCATTACGCGTTCGAACCATTTATTTTTCACCTCACCAGCTCGTAAACGCTCTCTCGGTTATCCAAAAACTGATAAGAAAGTTGCATTTTATCCACTAATGAGGCAAAGTAATGTGATGAAAAAGTCTAGAATATTTCTAGAATAAATTCTAAATGTCAAAAAATAAACTAAAAAATAAAAACAACAAAGCAAGTACATATAAAGTGCATCACCATTATTCAAATAGAATAAATAATTAATCATTTCGAATCACAATTTTATTAATCCCACGCTGATTTATCGTTCATGTAGTCTTGTGTGCTAAAATAATAAGCTAAGCTTAGAAATAATTCTTCGAAATTCCTGTATTTTAGTCATCGTTTCGTTTTATCGGGTACTGTAGTTCCAGGACTGAGTGGTTTTAAAAGCACCGGGAAATGCCGAAAAGCAATTTTACGACGCGAATAAAAGCCGGACGAACTGACAATAGACAATTCAAACTTGAATAACTTGTTAGGATTCCCAATAGCGAACTGATTTTATGTAAATATTTCACAACATTAAAATCATTTCATTTGAGCGGCATATTCCCTAATAAATCACATTTTTTATTTGATATATAAATAGATTGAGAGTTAAATCCAGTGATTGTACAATTGGTTTTATTTAATACCTGTAAATAAATTGTCAAACTATTACCACTATAAAAATAATACCTATAATCCTATTAGAGGTATTGTTTTCATTTCACTTTTATTTTTACCGCCATATATAGACTATTTACAGTATTAAATACCTTTATTCGATACCGCTATTTGAGTTCTGACGATGGGGTCCATGAGGAAGCGAGGGAACTCCTCAAATGTTAATGGCATATATATATAGTGATCTTAGTATTTTCATCGTCAAATCAAGCATTTACATTTGTAGAAGTGACATTTGATGAAGCGGAACTGCTGATGATGAACAGAATGGAACTCTTCAACGCCGCATAAGTAGTTCACGTTTGGCAATTTGTTCTCTTCGCGTGTTTGTGAAGCAGTTAGGTTTTGAAGGCACATTTTAGTTAAGCTTGAGTTCTGATGATGGATTCCATGAGGAATTGAGGGTACTTCTCAACTCTTTTAAGCAAACTTTTAGCCATTTTTATTATTATTTCATGCATGGTGTGAAATAATTTATTTTAAATACAGTCGAATACCCTATTGCGGGTATTTTACCAATCAACCAGCGAATCTGAAATGTGGCAAGGTGGGTGCAGTGACCAACCCCCTTTTACCTCCTTTTTTACATAATTAGGCGTAGGACGCTGTCTTTTTAATGTCATTGTATGAAATCAAAAATCAACAATAACCTTTATTTCACCGGTCTCCCTCATTGAAGTCGGTTTTTAAAAATATTGGTTAAAAATTATTAAAATATGCAAAGAATACGTATTTATTAATAACACAAAGAATAATTATTTTAATATATCTACTATAGGTAAAAAACTTAAGTAAGTCACCTGTAGGGCTAAGATGGTCGGCTTTTTATCATTTGTCAGCATGGCTGTCACGTTCTAACTAGTATGTAAGCGCGAAAGTGACGGGTATAGTGACAAGTGATAAAAATGGAACCATGTTGCCACTGCTGTTGTATGTAGTTGTGACGTGTTCGAATAGACATTTGTTTTGTTTGTGTGTGTCTTTTAAACATTTATTGTCTATTCGAACACGTCACAACTACAACAACAGGTAACTTAAATACTTAAGTTTTTTACCTATACGGCTAGTCACCCCGGCCGTAGCACTGCTACGCCGTAGACTTTCTACGATAAATCACCGTAGAGCTTTTGTACCATCAGCAAAAAGGTTTCATGTTATTGATATTAATGATCCCGGCTGGATAGTGGGAGAGTACAGATGTCGCAGTTTAACTTGTTTTGGAGCCATGTCGCGTGTTAAGTGAAACAGGGGACGTATTCGACATATGAAATGCCAGCTCGCGAAATAGCCAACAACGTCGTCGGTGGCATATTAAATTTTGATATATAAACGACATATAGAGAGTTGGGAAGATTAGTGTTCTTCCATTAATATGTTTCCTCGTTTTACAGTGTTCTGCGAACAAATAATAGTTATTGTTCTACGTACAACTTTACCCAGTTGTAGTTTTGACTTCTCATGCTAATATGGTTAACCGTACATGCGAAAGATTCTAAAAAAATTACCGCGAGAATAGCGTGAAATGACTCTAAAGGTAGAATCTTGAGCGTTGCGAGGGTTTGTTTAACTCTCCTACCTTAGTAGGAGAGTTAAACAAACTTTGCTCCCGAGTGATGCAATTTTTTTCACAAATTACAAATTAAACTCAAATGAACTTGTCATGTCACATGTCAAAATTTACGTTTATTTCGATTGCGCTGTGATCCGGAAATCTGTCTACGATATTTCTAACGTCAAAGTGACATTGGTTGCCCGAATCGAGCTGCTTCTGTCAATTATACAACATACAAACGATATCTAAATGAGAACATATCTAAACCAGAACTAATCGTTGTCGTATATCATTCTTTGAATCGGGCCGTAAATCAGATAGGACATAAGTGTGTATTATACAACGGCGAATATTAATTCGCTGTACTATACAGTTGCTAAATAATCTGTAAATAAATAATTCGTTTATTTGTTTTTTGCGAGCGTGATGGGCACCTTTGCGTCTGGGAGGGCTCGGGACGGGTTGTTTGATTAGTTTTTGTATTTGTGTCTTTCTTTTTGTTTACTTTTACTTCTATTTAGTTTATAGTCCATTTTAATGTTTTTTTTAGAGTAATTAAGAATGTAATAGTTTTTGTATGCATAAATAACGACATTAATTATCACTAATACTAATCTTATCTACATTATCATTAAGTATGCCATTATGCAAATTAAATATTACATGTATAGAATCGAGTACAATTCTGAGAATATATTTAATTATATGAAAAAAATAATTTAATGTCAAATACGAGTATACCTATTTCTTTGTTAATACAGTGGAACCTCGATAGCACAAATCCCAAGAGAATCGTCAAAAACTTCGTGTTAACGAGGTTTCGTCTTATAGAGGGCATTCACGTAGGATTCCTGTAGGACGTTAGAAGTATCGAGTTACAAAGGAAAACGCATGAAAAGTTCGTGTTGGAGAGGTAATTATGAGAACAGCAGAAACTACAGTCGTATTTTAGGTTATTATCTTTTTCGAGTTACAGAGGTTTGTTGTAGATGTCACATTTCATTTTAAGAGTTAAATTCCTCGTTTATTTGGTCCAGCATATTTCGTTGGCGGTCCAAAGAGGTAACGCCAGCAGCGTGCTAGGCACATTTACCCGGGTTGTCGTGACGTCTATATCTATGTAACGTTGCCAACCAGAGTAAATATTCTTTATTACTCTAGTATGAAACCATGCCTGAGTAGAAACAAGACATAACGACAAGATACTTCTGAACATATACAACATAGTACTAAAGAGTAAGAGATGAAGTGATTTCTAGATTTATATTCTGATCTAAATTCTAATACCATCTGATTGTTTGGCGGAGATTCTTTCTCCGCCGCGGGCCTCCACAACTCCCCTTATAGCCCGACCCTGTCCACTCACAACCATTTGACTTATTCTTGGCTGCTTCTATTCTAATTCTCGTTCTTAGTTATCCCTTCATCTCTCTCATCTAAATAATGATGAAACTATATTTCTAACACTCACCGATTTACACCCGCAGGTCTTCCTTTTATTCTGTCCAACTGATTCCCCCTACGAACATTGTTCCATCGGGGAAAAGTCTCTTCTACCTCCTACTGACAAAGATACGTTCAAACCTTTTTTATGTTCTGTCAGTGTTACCAGTATAAACAATTAAATCTGTTTAAGGCATAGACTTACCTGCTATTTTGTTGAGGCTCGCGTTCGTCGCGACACTCCCCAACGGCCGTGAGTTTCTATAGCAGGGCTATCAGCTGGCTCGTCCATTGGGCAATCTTTTCTCTCGCCCGGACCGCCGCTGCTCTTCTACTTCTTCCTTCATTGACATCTGACACAGTTTCTACTCTCTCTACGTCTTCATCACCTTCAGACACCACTTTACCCTGCTCACCAATACCATTTTCCTGGATCAGTTCCTCGGGAGTGAGTATTTTGTCTAAACCATTGGTCTCCAATCTAACATCATCCTCCACTGCAGTTTCTAGTGGCATCTGTTCTGTTGATTCCCTTTCAGGATATCTGGATTCTATTTCAGATATCTCTGTGCTTCCCTGTAGTGAAGATTCCTCTGCCTCCAGTACATCCGGATTTACTTGAATTCTTTCTTCTGTTCCTCTACTAGATTTTCTTTTGTGACTGAACCACCTGGATAGGAATTTTGTATAGAAGGCTCAATCGCTATACATTTCCCATAGGTTAGAAAGTCTGTCGGCCTCAAAAGATATTCTATGTCAGACCCAACACAAGTAAGTGGACGTGAATTCGTCACAGCTTCGATTTCTTTAATGACTGTACTTAGCTGTGAGTCATTTAGAACTCTCTTTGCTAAGGTTCTCTTCATACAATTCTTTACAATGCCGACCAGCCTTTCTTAATAATCCATCCATATCCACAAATAGTCCTAAATTCCTGAATAAGCTTGTTTTCTTGCCTGCTGCCTCTTGGGGGAAGTGTAATTTTTGTAAATTCTTTATTTCAGCACAGTTAATATCAGCTCCAGTGGCCGAAACCTGCATCTGACCATTGTCTTCTATATTCTCTATATCTATTGTCATTCCTTCTGTAATTTCCTGTTCTATGGTTCCTCTGACTGACTCTTCTGCTTGAGATGACGTGGTATCTATTATAGAGTCAGTTCCTGCAAAAAGAGCTGACTGGCCATGTTCTTGCAACTTTGGCCAGCCCTCCTCACTTAGCGAAAGAAATTGAGGTCCATTGAACCACAATTCCTTCTTAGTGTGCCAAAGTTCCGGTCGTGTTGCTAGATCGGCAGGGTTCAATTCAGTATTGACATATCTGGGTTCTATATCTTTGTTTTGTTTAATTTCATTTATTCTTCTGCAAACAAATGGAGGCAATAACTTGTCTGATTTCATCCAGTATAAAACTATTTCACTGTCAGACCAGAGGCATAGTCTTTTCAATTCTATTCTAAGGGTGTTCTTTACATAAGTTAAGAGTCGCTTCCCAATGACGAATCCAAGTAATTCTAATTTCGGTATTTTGAGGTCTTCCGTGTGGTTTATCGGGGTAACTCGGGATTTAGCCATTATGAGCATTACTTTAGTGCTCACTTCTTTCTTATTCACTATCCTCAGATATACTACAGCTGAGTAAGCTCTTTTAGATGCGTCAGTGAAGCAATGAAGTTCACACTCTGTGTCTTCATTTGGCGACAGGCCAACATGTCTGGGTATTTCTATTTCAGCAGCAGTCTGTAGAGCACTTACTGCCTTCTGCCATTCTTCCTCTAAGTCCTCTGGCAATTGAGAATCCCATTTTCTTTCCTTTTCCATAGTTCTTGAAGAAGGAGTTTTGCAGGCAAAATTAAGGGTGCCGCGAAACCGCAAGGATCATATAATGAAGCAAGAGTTCGCAATATCCCTCGTTTTGTTGTAGTTGTGTTGTCTTGCTTTGTGTCGGAAAGTACATCACCCAACCTTAGTTTCAGGGTATCCTTTCCTATGTGCCAGGTAAGTCCTAATACCTTTGTCGATTCAGTGTCTTTTGATCGAAACTGTTTTTGAATAGTCTTCAGCAATCGTTTGTTGTTGGATGTCCATTCTCTTATATTCATAGACAATTCTGTGAATGTCGCCCGAGTCTTGTTTACAAGCTCACGAGCTTCCTCTAACGTGTCTGTTCCAGTGACTAAGTTGTCCACGTAAGTTCTTTCTGCTATTTCTGACATAAGGTGCTGGTCACCCTTTGACAAATGATGGCGAATCGTAGCCGTCAGCAAAAATGGACTAGATATTACCCCAAATGGGACACGACAGAAGCGCAGATGAAGAAGGTTCTTCTCAGTCACTCCTTGTTTGGGGTCCTTCAGCCATAAAAACCTGGTCACATCTCTATCCTCCTGTTGTAGTCCTACTTGAAGAAACGCCTTTTCTACATCCGCTGTAATTCCAATCTTGTTGACTCTGAATCTCAAAAGGAGTGCGGTCAAGTCTTCGAGCATCGAAGGTCCTCTATACATGCATTCATTGAGGCTTTTACTATTCTTGAGTTTAGCCGAACCATCATACACCACACGCCCCTTCTTCCCTTTGGAAGAATAATATGATGGGCAAGATAGTGAACAGGATGTGTCTTAGAGTCAATTTCCGATGGATCTATTACTTCTATAACCCCTGCGGTTAGTTGTTCTTTCAGAATGCTATCATACTCTTCCATGGCATCATGTTCTAATCTTTTGATTAAGCTTGACAGTCTCCCATAAGCTAGACCATAGTTAGTGGGTAAGTCAGGGGGATACGTTATCCAGGGCCACTTCACCTGATATCTCTTATCCTCATATTTGACTGTTTCATTAAAGTGTTTGATGGCCTCTTCCTCTCTAGTTATCTTAGGAGAGTCTACAATCCCAATACTTTCTAAGGCCCATAGAAATCTGATATCCGGTTCCCGGAGAGGCAAGTCTGGTGTTACAAAATAGGGTATTACGGATTCCTGGCATTGGCAGTACATAATGACAGATAGTGTATTATTTTCCTCTTCTTGTAGGACCTTGCCGGCAATCATCCAGCCAAAATCTGTGTTAATTAAATATAAGTGATCCTTCAGCAATAGCATTTCTTTTCTGTGAAATGAATAATAATAATCACCACCCATTCAAAAGTTGTGGTTCTTCACTAGCAGACCCATCATCAGCTACAACATCTACTCCATCAATTCCATCCATACTCATGGGAGGACCAAGATAATTAGTTATACGGCGGCGCACAATGTTTACCCGAATATCCCTTCTGATACCTCTTCTTGTTATAATTTGGATGTCAACTGATGGGCTGGAAATGTTAACTGGGTCATCAGCACCGAAAACAAATACCATCAGTTCATCTTCCTGATCCGCTACTAAGTCAAGTTCTTTTGCAAGCTTCCTGGTAATATAGCTGCGACCACTGCCATTGTCAAGAATCAGCCTTCGTGTCTTAGTTCTGTTTGAGTTCTTCGGCCCCACCTCCACAATTGCCGTCTGTAGGTAAGAACAATAATTATGTTTAATATTGATATCATTATGTTTAGATAATGACATAGATGCCATAGATAACTCAATATTATTATGACCTGGCTTTTGTGGACATAAAGCTTGATTATGACTTCCTTTGCAGAAGAAGCACGGCTTCCTATTGTGGCATGTTGTTGTTCTATGTCCTTCCTTGAAGCAAATGTAACATCTTTTGCCTAGTTTCTTTTTCCTATCGTTGATATCCTGGACCACTGTGCAGGATGCATTGTAGTGCGCGCCTTGGCAAAAAATGCAAGCCATCTTAGGTTTCTTATTTTTTGACATCTTCTCAGTATTCTCCGGTAGTTTTCTTTTAAGAAACCCCCTTTTATGGGTTATCCTCTTGTTTTCCTGCTTCCCTTTCTTCTGGTGGGTAGTTATATGTAAAGCTGCTGTAGAAATGTTGTCACTACTACTTGGGACAGGGCTTTCTTTAGCACTTTCCATTGCAGTTATAATTTTTTGTAGTCCGCTTCGTATATTATCTATATTATCCGTTAGCGTTAGCAAGTGTAACTCATATACCACCTTCTCAGGGAATTTGGATAGTATGGTAGACCTTAAATGATTTCCATTTATGGTTTCTCCTAAACTTTGAAGGACTCTTAAATGTCTCTCTATCATATTCAAATTTGCTCTGCAGTCCGTGGCATGGTGCGTTGCTCATTTGAGTTAAGTATATTTCATCACTTCAAAATACATTATTTAGCTATTAAATACATAAAATAAATTCACAATTAAATAAAACACATTTATTTGTATCTAATCATTGTTTTCCTTCCGTATATTATATTAATGAGCCCGAGCTAGGATTCCTAGCATAGGGTTCTTCTGAATGACGAAATAGGAAAAAACGTTCTGTTCCTGTGAGACCAAACTAGGATTCCTAGGCTATGGACTCTGTACATCTTGCATTTCTAACAATGTGTAAACGTACATCAACTTCTCATCTGTATATAAGTTTCTAGGTCTCCACCGTTCTATGAGTTTCTAGGTCTCCACCGTTCTATGAGTTTCTTGGCCTCCACCGTTCTGTGAGTTTCTAGGTCTCCACCGTTCTGTGAGTTTCTAGGTCTCCACCGTTCTGTGAGTTTCTTGGCCTCCACCGTTCTGTGAGTTTCTAGGTCTCCACCGTTCTGTGAGTTTCTAGGTCTCCACCGTTCTGTGAGTTTCTAGGTCTCCACCGTTCTGTGAGTTTCTAGGTCTCCACCGTTCTTTCTGTTACCTCTCCGTTTTACCTCGGAGCCTCCCGAGCAAAACGAAAGGTGTTTATTCTAACGAACATGCTTATGCTTCGCTTATTAATAATATGTTCGCACAACATCTCCACCAATTTGTCGTGACGTCTATATCAATGTAACGTTGCCAACCAGAGTAAATATTCTTTATTACTCTAGTATGAAACCATGCCTGAGTAGAAACAAGACATAACGACAAGATACTTCTGAAAATATACAACATAGTACTAAAGAGTAAGAGATGAAGTGATTTCTAGATTTATATTCTGATCTAAATTCTAATACCATCTATATTCTATTCTGATTGTTTGGCGGAGATTCTTTCTCCGCCGCGGGCCTCCACAACTCCCCTTATAGCCCGACCCTGTCCACTCACAACCATTTGACTTATTCTTGGCTGCTTCTATTCTAATTCTCGTTCTTAGTTATCCCTTCATCTCTCTAATCTTAATAATGATGAAACTATATTTCTAACACTCACCGATTTACACCCGCAGGTCTTCCTTTTATTCTTTCCAACTGATTCCCCCTACGAACATTGTTCCATTGGGGAAAAGTCTCTTCTACCTCCTACTGACAAAGATACGTTCAAACCTTTTTTATGTTCTGTCAGTGTTACCAGTATAAACAATTAAATCTGTTTAAGGCATAGACTTACCTGCTATTTTGTTGAGGCTCGCGTTCGTCGCGACAAGGACTAAATCGTTCGTGGAAGGCAGATTTCACCGGCAACAACGCTGTGGTAACAACAGACAAAAGTTATCATGCCGAGGTTTTCCCGAGAGTATACAGTATGGGGCTCTTCAAAAAAGGAGTGTACAGGTTTTTAAAGGGTCGCAAACGCGCATTTTACACCTCTGGAGTTGCAGGCATCCATAGGCTACGGTGACTGCTTACCACCGGGCGGGCCGTATGCTTGTTTGCTACCCACGTGGTATAAAAAGGGGCCCATTTCTCGAACTCTAATATTATTAGTGTATTGCCATGACAACACATACGACTTGACAGTTGGTAGACTAATATTATTAGTATAATACGGTTCGAGAAATGGGCCTCAGAGAGTCAAGCTTCTAACTCTATACGCCCTAACTCTACGAACCCTAATTTCATGAACTCTGTATTTTAGTCAAAATATGTAGCTTAACCGTTTCGCTGCCGTCACATGAGCGTAAGGTGAAAAATTCATTATTAACTTGTTGATTACATTTCCGTTATACAATAGGTCGTGCAACACTCTATAATGAGTTAAGACTACCCGTTCGAGTTGCTGAGCGATTAAAAATCAATTTAAAATGTAATAAACAAGGTTTTAGCGACAAATGTGTGAATAAACTCTAAAGTGAACATTTCTGTACTTAATTATCAAAAGTGTTGATCTCAGAACAGTGATAATATAGAGATATCGGATATATAAATGAAGGATTGTGGTAAAACGGTTTGCTTTTGAGTGCAGTGCCGGTTAAGATAAGAGTCCGTGACGCGAACGCGGATAGTTGTATGAACCGCTGCGGCGCTTACGACTTTTATAACGACATCCGCGAAAGCCGTCCTCTTAGTGTCCTAGTGCAGAAATGAACAGTAGCTGAACCGTTTTAACGTCGAATATTCTGTGCTAATATCCACTGACGAACTTTATCACCTACCAACATTCTTGTGTTTGAAACTTCTTTGTTCGGCTTTTTTTTTTGGTTTTGGTTATATTAAAGTTAAAATTAAAGTTCGAAGATGATTTGTCAAGCGTGCTATGACCCAATTGATGGCCTAGAGGAATTAATATGTGTAACTTGTAAAAGGCCCTATCACTATAAATGTTTTAACATAACTACAGCTGCTTTCATGGCAAGAAACTACGCAATACGGCACGATTTTCGTTGTTTATTGTGTACAAACATAACATCTCGCCGTAAAAATGATAACACACCTGCGCGAGGCCAACTTAGTTCTACATTACAAGACCAAGACCATACAAATATGTCACTGGATAATGTATCAATAAATGATGAGACAAACCTGAACCTCGGCGACACCATTGGCTCCCCGCAACAAATACAAAATTCTCAGCCCATCACACTAGACCAAATCAGTTCCCTGCTTAAAAACAAAACTGGTTAGTTTGCAAAAGAATCTATAGCAAATATAATATATCTTCATTTAAAAACGAGCTCGAAAAAATAAAGTGGAATGATTTAATTTCTATGAATAACAGTTCAAATGATAACTATAATCTATTTGAAAATGCACTAAAAACAGCCTTTAATAAATGTATTCCAAAGAAAACTATAAAAATTCAGCCGAAAAAATCTCACCTAACACCGGGTTTAAAAATATCTTGTCAAAATAAAAGGCTCCTAAGGCTACTAGTATTACAGTCTAAAGATAAAACATTACGAAACCATTACAGAAATTATTGTAAAATATTAAAAAAAGCAGTCCACGCATTAAAAAAACTTAATAACAAACTTAAATTCAATAACTCACACAATAAAACCAAAAGTATGTGGCAAATAATAAACACGGAGACAAATAAAAATCCACCAAAAAATAAAAATAATACTCAAATTAAAATATCTGATAACAAGGTAGAAACAGACCCAATTACAGTTGCGAATATTTTTAATAATTTCTTCTCCTCTATCGGAAATTCGCATCCGACATTTAAAACCGAAGCATCATCAAAAAATACGACCGAAAACTCATTCTTTCTTCGTCACGTTGAACCAGATGAAATCCTTAAAACAATAAAAAACCTTAAAAATAAGTCATCTTGCGGCATTGATGAGATCCCACCAACTTTAATTAAAAGCTGTTCAGAAATTTTAGCTATCCCATACACTAAACTCATAAACCAATCATTTTCTGAAGGCTCTTTCCCAGATGCACTAAAAATTTCGCTAATTAAACCGGTATATAAAAAAGGAGATACTACAGACGTAAATAACTACCGCCCAATTGCTCTACTACCGACACCAGCAAAAATATACGAAACTGTAATGATAAAACGTCTCTACTCCTTCTATGAAAAGTACAAAATTTTAAATGACAACCAAAATGGCTTTAGAAAAAACCGGTCAACAACCCTTGCAATCTACAGATATGTCCAGCAAATTACAAATGTAATAAACGATAGAAAATATGCGGTCGGCCTCTTGCTTGATATGAGTAAAGCATACGATAGAGTCAATCACAAGATCCTCTTAGACAAACTTTATAATACGGGAATTAGAGGCACTGCCTTTGAATGGTTCAAGTCATATTTCACAAACCGCGTCCAGCATGTAGACATCGAAAACGTAGACTTCGTGACGGGACAAATCCAAAAAGTCAGATCTGCAAGACTTCCTGTAACCGGCTCTATCCCCCAAGGCAGTGTCTTGGGATGTATCTTATTTCTTGTTTACATAAACGACCTTCCCGACATACTAGAAGACCATTGTACACTTTTTGCAGATGATGTTTCGGTATTGTTCCCATGGGACGATGTGTTTGGTGACGTTGAAAATAAGTTAAACTCCACCTTGAATAAAATCGTAAATTGGCTACAAAATAATAATCTAGAACTTAATCTCAAAAAAACAAAACTTATTCAATTTAAACCCTACCAAAAATCCCCCCTGCCTTTAAATTTCAGCTACCAAAATACATGTATAGAACACGTCAGCTCGGCTACCCTTCTAGGACTGGAACTAGATACTAACATGTCTTGGAAACCGCACATCCAAAAACTTGCAAAAAAACTATCCTCTTTTATATACGCCCTCCACCACTTGAAACGCGTTACGGATTTTAAGACAGCTCTCACAGCATATTACGCATACGCCTACTCTAGATTATCTTACGGCCTAGTGCTGTGGGGAAATAGCAGTGATGTAGACAAAATTTTCATACTACAAAAAACATGCATTAGGATACTAGTTAATATTGACCAACTAGACTCCTGCCGCCCCTATTTCATTAAGCACCAAATACTCACCCTGACCTCTATGTACATATTCGAGTCGAGCAAGTTTGTCAGGAAATACATCGATTTATATACGCCTTTAATTAATAATAGGAGAAACAATCGAAACTTAAATAAACTAAGATTGCCACTTTCCACATTAAAGCTTGTTACGTCCGGCCCTCATTACATGACCATAAAAATTTATAATCACCTTCCGAATTCCCTGAAAGACCTAAATAAACCTAAGTTGTTTAATGATAAATTAAAAATATTTCTGGCAAGTAAATGTTTCTACAACTTAGATGAATTTTTTAGTGAAGAATATGATTAGGAAAATACAAATAAATGATTAAAATGTACCTAGTTTAAGCTAAGTAGATTTAAGTTATCTAAATTTAAGGCTTAAATTGCTATGCCCTTGCAGGGCGTCACATGTATACCTCCTAAAATGTACCACCTTTAACAATTTATGTAATGTGACATGCAATAAAATATTCATTCATATTCATTCATTCATTCATTCGTGTAGTAACTACCTAAATAAAATGTATGACTTTCTTTCCTTGATAATTAGACCATCAGGAGCCCGATTATGACTTTTATTTCTTGTTTTGAAACTGTTATGGATTTGATCGGTCAACAGACAGTGACAATAGGGTTGTTTCCAATTTTTTGAAACGCTTGTATTACGTTCTATATTAACTAAAAGTTGCCCTAAAATTCAACTTTTATACTAAAAACGGCTTTAAATATGTTAAATCAACAAAATATATTTTGACAGATGCTTTCGCGCCCAAAACGCTCTTTGAAATTGTGTGACGTCACAGTTTACGGTTTGACACATAACTACATACACACGTAGAAGATACCTAAGATACGAACTGTCAACTGACATTTGTCATTTGTTGTTTATCGCCTAACTGTCAACAGTGTCAATCCGAGAGTTGTGACATCATCAGAATCTTTAATGACGTTTCGAGTTTGGTCACGTGACGTGTGCCAAAAGGTATTTTAAATTCAATATTTACAAAATTATGGTCATAACAGGTCCCCTAAAAGTAGTTTAACATGTTCTTATAATCCAAAAGAATTTATTGGGATACAATTCTTCCCTAAGATTTGTAGATGGAAATGACCCTATTCTGATCCAGATCAGAGCAGAACAATCAGAATCGGCCTCCTGTTTGCTACTTTGTGCCGAATTTTGCCCTTTGCCAATTTACGATGACACGCTTTTCTGCAGTTAAGTGCTTTAATTATCCTAATATAACATCTAATATTTACCGATAACAAAACATGCCTTTACACTCAATAAACAAATAATGATAGCAAACATAATTTACTAATACGGTACCTAATAAACAATTCCAATTCCAATAATGCTTATTCCGTTGCTCAACCTCAAGGAAACAAGCGCGTTCAATCAAATACAATGTGTCCTCTTAATAATTACATCGAAAAGGAAATCTTTGACGCATATTACCCATTATTCATTTTCCAATCTGTGCTTTTAATCCCCCCATTTTGCGTAAATAATGGATTCTTAACTCCAGTTGAAAAAACTTGTAACATAAAAACACTTCTCGGCATCTGCTTGCATGTTATTTCTCGGATTATCTTTTTCTCGGTTTTATACGATAAATTTACGAGAATTTCTTCTCTTCCAACAACTGTTATATACATGGCAGCGATGCATGCAATTATATACTGTATAACAGTAATATTAATTTACTTGTTTAATATAGTACACAGTTCTAATGCTCTACAAATTTTATTGAAGTTACGTCGAGCTTTGCTTATTATAAATTTGGGAAAACAAGAATTGTTAAAGGATTTCAAGATTTGGAACAACGTTTGCATCATAAGTGTTTTATGCTTTCATTTTGTAATAAGCGTGATGAATAATATTGTCCAAAGTGAGAGGATAATTAATATTTTAGGAGTATTGGGATATTTAGTTTTCGATTCACTACTCATTTGCGCATTTCGAACCATTTCATTAGGTGTGTAAAATTAAACAACTGTTACAAGTGTATAATATTTATGTAATCACTATTATCAATCAAATACAACGAACACAGCTTAATGGTACGATCGACACGAGCCAGAAGGTTGCCTCAACATCTGTACCCCTAGTGTAACTGTGATCGACATCATAACGTGACGAACGCGTTTGCGTTAAGTCTCATTTTGTATAGGATTTTGAGGTTCCAAAACGTCCCGCTTGGCGCGCTCTTTCGAAATCCAATACAAAATGAGACTAAACGCAAACGCGTACGTCACGTTTGGAAATCGAATTTATTTACACTAGGGGTACTGTTTGACTATATTTTTGTGTTCAGTTTATCCAAGTGTTTCGATAAATAACGCGAGTTCGTCACATCTAGATGTTCTACAGGGGCCGCCATCTTGGCAGCCACAAAACAGTCCTTTTTATTAACATTTTTGTTATAACGACTATTTATCAAAGATTGCATTTATTACCACTTCTAAACGTTTGTAAATTATTTTGTTATTACTTAATTAATTATGATATATTTGTATCTTATATAAAGTTATCTATTAGGTTAATTAGTATTATAACATTACGTGAAATATAACTCCAGATGCCTCAATGCAATACTGTGGTAAAAGGCTAATCAATGACCATATTTTTATTTAATATTAATAACTAGTATCAAAAGAGAAATAATTCAACAAAAAAAAGAAAGAAAAAAAAAGAAAAGAAGTTAAGAAAGGTCTTTTGCCAATAAAAATGATATAAATTATCTTATATTTCTAACAGGTGCTAGTACATTAGCATCATGGAATCGCAAAATGATAATGTATACTGATGAAAGTTATCTTTGTATGCACAGAGAAGAGATGAAATTAATGTTTGAAGCATATGTGCTTATTATCAATGTATTTGGTATCTGCAATAAAATATATCAATGCACGGTAAGTTACTAAAATAATTATTACTATGAAGAAATGTCGTAACTAGTTTAAAAGAGGTTAGTGCTTTTAAAGGCGCCCACAGATTACCAGTTCGCCGGACGATATCGGCCTGTCAGTTATTCGCAAAAGCTGTCAATCGCGAATAACCGGAATAAATTGACAGGCCGATATATCGTCCGGCGAACTGGTATTCAGTCTGGGCCCCTTAAGGGCCTTTAAAAATAAAATGTCGATAAATCATAAATTATTATATATCCGTCACTTCGATAGTCGTACATCAAATCCGGCACTGAAATGGGAGTCTAAATAATCATTTTACAGTACATATGGTGCTACTTTACCGCACTAAACCCTGCGCGGTAATTAGCACTTACCTGTCTATGTCGAAAAAGAGTCATATGTAGGTACTGTAAAACGTACGATACACGCGCGAATAGGTAATTCACTACTTGTGTCCATTTACGATTTTCCTACTTTTCGCACTCGTATCATAATATTCTATTATGTCCAAGTTTACTCACACTTCTCTTTATTAAGAGGGAAGAATAGCATTTTGAATCTAACGAAATAACGGTAATTTTTCTATGATATTCTATTTCGGGAGAAAACGGTTTCCACTAACTAAATCTTAACAAATCACTTTGATTTTGATGTCGATCGCTTCAGCATAATAAATTCTAGGATTACTTACAGGTTTCGCTTTTTTGGAAAAAACATGGAAAACCTTTTTTTTCATTGAAAGGGAAAAACGTTTTCTCTTATTGTATGGACAATCACGTGGTATTCTTCCCTCTTAATAGTTTAAAACTTAATAACGGCAGAGTCGGCAGAATTAACTAATCCGGACTTTTGTGTCATCATTATTACCGGATTAATGAGATTGTACTCTACACGGCTTAACATGAGGAAACCGAAAGATTTTTACAGTGTATTCCTGATCACATTTAGAGACTAAAATGTCATATAAACTTTTCGGGATTTCGCCTAGTTTCAGAGTTAATGCCAATTAAAAAAAACTTCTTATTGTAACTTAGTGCAAAACGTCTTTTTAATGGCGATGATGCCCTTATATCTAAATATCCTTATTGATAGATGTCAAAAAGTGACAAGTAACCTTTACAAAAAAAAAAAAACATGTGAATATTCATTTTCAGTGCCAGTTTTACCATGAAATTTACTTTTTATGTACATTAAAAATAACATTAAAAAAATGATAATTTTTTTTTTTTGGCAAAATTTACATACACTCGTAAACATTTTTCCTTCTTTTTGCCTTAGAAGTGCGTGGTTAAAATCTATCGGGTTCCACGTGTTACACTGTGTGTACTTCATATGTGTATTGTTTTGTGTATACTCGTATGTATACTTAGGTTTTTTTTAGATACTATACCAGTTCATCAGTATGTTTTTCAACGCTCTGTTTTACATGGAGGTCTCAGCATCTAAAATGTTTGATCAGGTAATACTTGTGTTATAATCCAGCTATGTTTGGCTACATACAGTTAGTTCAATTAGAATTAGCTTTTTATATACCAAAATTACAACCATTCCTCCTAATCTATCGAAAATAAAAAATATATCTACTAAATATACCGACGCAAATACGCGGTGATGTTTGACGCCAATATCTGTGTCTGTGGCATCTTAGCTCTCCAGCGGATTACCCGATTTCGATGCAGATTTTTTTTAACGTGAAAGTGCGTTTTCTTGCGGTAGTTCTTACCTATATTTCATAAAAATCGATCTAACCGTTGGAAGAGCATCACCCCTTTTATAAAATGATGTAATGATGTACAGGTTTTTTAATAGTTATGTTCTTCATGAAGGCACTTGAGATGAGATTTAAAAGGAAAAGTTTAGTTATATATTTTTCCTACTCCTCTACTGTTATCTGTCATTTATGCATTCATTAACACGAATATAAGAACATACATAAAAGATTTCAAGAAAAGTCTATATTGTCTATTCCTCATAAAAGCTCTTGTGCTTTTATAAGCTATAATGTTACTGCGATTAATGGCTACCAACCTAACAAAACCAAAACGAATACAGTTTTAAACTAAGTGCATTGATGCCAACTTACAAAATATTCATTTGGTTGCATAGTAAAAATAATTACTTCATAAGTCAGAAACACGCATGTGACACCCGTAATATAGCAACACCCGTAGACTACGAAGATCGCTTAGCGTTGCTTGTTAGTCTCCGTAGGCTACGGTGGCCAAAATTGAGAAAAAACTGTCCAAAAAATTAATTTAGCAAGTAGCAAGTACCAGGGCCTCATGAGTTGCGAGGAGGTGTCGCCGACCGGCCGGCCGCGGCCCGGGGCGGGCCGGGCGCGTAACAAGGTATGCTCGCGCGTCTTGGTTATATACTTTTGCTGTAATTTGTTTACCTAAATTAAGATTTATTTTTGTTGACTCGTAGGAAAAATATTGTATGCAACGTTGTATAAGTAGGTCAAAAAATTCTCGTGGCGTATTCCTTTACAATGTTCGCCTACGCCTTCGGCTCCGGCTCACATTGTAACTCACGCCACTCGCCTTTTTTGACCCTTCTTATACAACTGTTGCATAAAATACTATTTTAAGTAATTTACTTGAATCATTTTAAGCAAGAAGACAAAATTCCACGTCAAGTGACGATCTTTGCATGGAATTTAAAGGGCGCCCTAACCCTAGCCATCCTGAGCGCTTCTTGCGAGCGGTTTTACCGAAACGTGCGAGTTAGCGAGCTAGTGTGCGCGAGAGCGATGAGACTCGATGGCTCAACGAGGGTTTATGAGGGTAAGTCCGATCAAATGTGACGGGTAAAGGTACCTTGTGGCGGTTGGCGAGAGCGATGACACTCGATGGTTCAACGAGGGTTTATGAGGGTAAGTCCGATCAAATGTGACGGGTAAAGGTACCTTGTGGCGGTCGGCGCTTGTGCAATAATTAACGACGCATTAATGCTGCGATGCTACGTGACGTAAGCGCCAACCGCTATAAGGTACCTTTACCCGTGGAACATCGTCCTGACCGAATGTCAGAAATATCGACCAACAACTAATTAATAATAATAATAAATATTATTTTTATTTATTTTATTCATTCAAATTACAATTTGCACCTTACATTGCACTTTACATAACATATTAAACAATTTTAAGACACAATTATGATACAGTACTTTCAGGCATCTCTCTTTCTAATAATCTTTTATAGGATCTTATTATAGGACACTATTACACCAATTGACTAAGTCCCACAGTAAGCTCAATAAGGCTTGTGTTGCGGGTACTTAGACAACGATATATATAATAAGTATATAAAAAAAATATAAATACTTAAATACATAGAAAACATCCATGACTCAGGTACAAATATCCGTGCTCATCACACGAATAAATGCCCTTACCAGGATTTTAACCCGGGACCAAAAGCTTCATTGACCAATTGTTCACAGAAATGCGCAGAACATGTAAGAACGTGGTGCGCTGCAACCGCTCTGTGTTTCAACGGCTGTCCGTGTTCGGCGCCTGCGTCGTGGACGCGAACACGCCGCTCCGCCTGCTGCTCATAGTCGGCTCTTACACCGTGGTGTTGCTGCAATTTTCTCTGTCCTCTAATATGTGACTTCGTGATCAGTTTAGCACTTAGCAGAATAGATAATGGTGCTACGCACAGAACAATCAGTTTGACAAGACCGAAAGGTCACGAATTACCTTGTCCTTTTCTTACTAGTTTGCTCTCTGTCTGTCGTCTAATCCCATTTCATCCACCCTGCTAATAAAGAAAGCTCCTAGATAATTCTTCTTTTATTTAACGAAAACCGCGAATTTTCAGAAAACCGCACCCAAATAACACTAGACCCTACTCATAGTGTTGTGTTCCTGTCGGTGAGTAAGGTTGCCAGGGGAGGTTTAGGCTAGATTAGGGTAGGTACATAGGCTATGGAGACTATGCTTGTTTGCAACCGACGTAGTATAAAAAATAACCACTAGTAATAGTAAAATAGTTTTTTATGTAAAAATTTTGAAAAATGCTTGGATTGAGAAATATTTACACACTGAATTTAATTTATGTACATGTAGGACAGTGGGCAATTTTAATTGAAATTGGAACCAATACCAAAAGCTAACGAAATAATTATCTAAAATCTTTAATAAAATAGAGGAAAGAAGGAATAATAATAACACAGGAAATGAAATCCAAAAATTTCAAATGCTGTTGACTGGTTTGCCGGATAAGTATATATATCGTGCAACGACAAACTTCGTAATGTATTGTACTATCGGGAGCGTTGACGCGGTTCACCTCTTGCGAAAAAAATTGCCTCGATCCTTGTAACGAGCTAAACTGCACCCCCCTTAAACAAATAAATAAATATTATAGGACATTATTACACAAATTGACTAAGTCCCACAGTAAGCTTAATAAGGCTTGTGTTGAGGGTACTTAGACAACGATATATATAATATATAAATATTTATAAATACTTAAATACATAGAAAACACCCATGACTCAGGAACAAATATCCATGCTCATCACACAAATACATGCCCTTACCAGGATTTGAACCCGGGACCATTCGTAGGCAGGGTCACTACCCACTAGGCCAAACCGGTCGTGAGTTTATCACGAATAAATGCGATGATTTCTGATTTCAAACCTTTTTATTCAACACCCAAACATTCTAAAGTTCATCCTGTTAATGCTAATATTATATATATTAAATAAATATATGTATATTAAATAAATAAATAAACATTGCTGTTGGTTATGACTTATGTGTTATCACCTGCCCGCCTGCAAGACGTTTAAACTATAAAGGTTGTCGACTGGTCGACCGCAGTGTTGGCCAAACGTCAATTAGAATTAACCATTACAAATTGAACCGTAGACTGTAACCGTCCGTTACGGTTTACGGTTCATTTTGTAATGGTTAAGGGTCAATAGGGAATATTACGCGAAACTCTACACAGGGGACGTCAAACGTGTAAACAAACCGCCTTGATGCATCAATGTCATATTTTATTATATGTGAAAACTTCTCAACACACAGTTTAAGGCACAGGCACGGTATGTATAAGTTACTCCATGGTTGACGAAAGGTGCTAGTGCTGCACTCTGGCGGCAGAACATTGCAGTCATACTCCCTATTCTAATTAACGTTCGGTCAACAGTGGTCGACCGTCAATGATCCCGAAATTCCGGCGGCTCGGCTGTCCGTAGTGTCCTTCGCCTGCGCGGTGGACGCGACGAAGCCGCTGCGTCTGCTGCTGCTAGTGGTATACGACTACCACTTTTCTAAATTGCAATAGCACAAATGCAGCTTAGTCTCAATACTAGTTCATATCGGGTGTTTCCTGTAACAGGAGCAATAAATTAAACTATAGACTGTACTCCTCAAACTGACTAACATTTGTTTAACAACTTTGAAAAATAACTTAAATTTTGATTTTTATTACACATTGAAGTTAATTCTAAGACGCAATGTATTACGAATTTTGTTATGTTTAAAGCGTGACAAGCAACGTCAAACACACTGATGTCAGCGTACATTGAAAATAATATTAATTTTGTATGAAAAAATTAAAATCTAAAGATTTCATAATTTTTAAAAGTTGTTAATCAAAAGTTATATCGTTTTAGGAGTACCATATACGATTTAATTATTTGCTCGTGTTACAGGAAACACCCGGTATAATTTTGTATCCGAAAATTTAGCAATAAAGAAGATAAATCTTCTTCCACTCCAAAAATTAAGTGTAGCAGAAAAAAAAAAACATACTTAAGTTATCCCCCTACATGTTTCTTTCATAATAAGACAAGTTTCTATGTTATATTTTCAAGATAGTTGTAATTTTACTCAATGTCACTACCAATGATAATTCAGTTCGATAAAAGTGAACCATAGAACCCTGTAATATTGGGCCAGCGATATTATTAGGTACCGTTTATGTCCTTAAAATAACAGAACTGAGAACAGGAACATAAATTGGTTGCAATGTTTGATTCAAATAACTGTTTGAAGTTTATGATTTAACTTTAAAAAACGCGCATTATGTACACTTAAGAATAACACTTACTTATCTGTGGATATCTGCGCTGGTTTGCATAAAACCAGTATGAGTCGGTTGAGGTGTCAGCAATCACTGGAAATGGACTATAATTTTGCTCGTGACCGTCACAATAAGCTTCGAATTAATTATAATAATTATTCATATTAACTACATAAGGTAGAACTACTAGTGCTCGATGCTGCACCAGTACTCGACATGGGCACTTTATGTCAAAGTGACAAGGATTAAATTCGAATACAGAAAAATCTTCGTTGTTCAAATTTAACCTGTATTTCCATGAAATAAAGTGCCCATGTCGGTGACTAGTGCAGCGTCGAGCTCTAGTACTTCTACCTTATCTCTTTAGGACACTGATGTATTTTGTTAGGACCGTAACAATTTTTATAATGTATAAGATAATGGAGACAAGCCGGCCACTCTAGCCTTCACCGATAAACACGCCCAAATTTAGTAACAAGGGTAGCAGTAAAGATTTCTTTACTCTCAAAATTGTATACTTTCTCCTAGCTCTTAGTCCCCGGCAATTAGAGAATTCAAGAAGGTTCTCGAAAAGTGTAATTAAACTGAAATTGACAGACATTATTAGATCATCTCACAATATACACTTAGTAGTATAATAACAGTTCGATAACAATTGCTATCCATTGACTCGGTAGAAATGACACTTGTGCCTAGTATCGTGTTTTGTTTAAGGCGCATAATGGCCTCAGTTGATAAGAGTGACCCAAGGGAGATAATGGTCGTGGAAGCATCTCGCGCGCACTGGACGCCGGGAGCTGCGAGCGCACACAACGTATCCACACGAGCACGAGAGAGGCTGGACCACAGGCCCACACCTTTCCCGTAACCAACCTCACCAATATGTTCATTGGCATCACCTCTAGTGGAGACAACGTCAATTCCCATTACGATTACTTAATTTGAACGCCGAAGGTGAGTTCTATTGTCATTATACTTATCTAAGGTCAACTAGCGCGGTCGTTTTGCCAAGTTTATAAATATTAAGATAGCGAGGAGCTGTGTGAATGAGTTCTTTAACAGTTGCCTTGTGAAGACCTGGCGTACCCGAACACTCCCCTGATCCTAACATGCTTTGGTTCATTCTTGGCAAAATGGCAATGATTTACAGATCAACCTAATCAACACTTCATCGGCCTATTTTTCTTCCAGCTGTCGTGTACCAGGATTTACTAAGATCCATAACTACAATGGCGCTAGACTTTGTAGCTGGATGTATCGGAGGTAAGCAACGATTACATAAAAACCTTACGTAACACCTGTATACGTTGGAGTTCAGATTGTAATTTGTTCATGTTTTTTGCAGGCTGTGCTGGGATTATAGCCGGGCATCCGTTGGACACCCTGAAAGTGCACGTGCAATCAGGCAGAGGAAGCGCGCTGGAATGCACCAAAAGCCTATTGAAAGGAGGCACACTCTCCACGGTTTATCGTGGGGTGGGGGCGCCTTTGGGAGGAGTATCAGCGGTGAATGCCATAGTTTTCGGAGCTTATGGAAACACTAGGAGAGCGCTGCCTGATCCTGACTCGTTGAAAACGCACGCAACGGCCGGCGCGGCTGCTGGACTCATGCAAAGCTTAGCCTGCGCGCCTGTTGAGCTAGTAAAAACCCGGCAGCAACTTTCAAGACCAGGAGACGGCATGCCCGGAGGAGCTTGGGCGGGAGCTCGACACATATTACGAACGGGCGGGATTCGAACTCTATTCCGCGGATTAACGATCACGGCCGGCCGCGACTGCCCCGCATTTGCGATCTATTTCACGACGTATGAGATGATGACGCGCGACGACCGGTCGGTGATGACGGTGTTCACGGCGGGCGGAGTCGCGGGGGCTCTGTCCTGGGTGCTGTTGTATCCTGTTGACGTGGTGAAGTCGCGGCTGCAGGGGGACGTGGTTGGACGGTATGCAGGCGCGTGGGACTGCTTCAAGCAGTCGGTGCGTTCGGACGGCTGGCGCTGCTTAAGCCGCGGGTTGGGCGCGGTGACGCTGCGCGCTTTCATCAGCAACGGGGCGTGTTTTACTGCCGTGGCGTGGACGGAGCGGATGTGGCAGGAGCAGGCGCTGGCTGGCGAGCCTGCCGCTGTAGCCGCCGCGCACTCGCTCTGCGCCTCCACCGTCATGAGCGAGGCCGTTTGTCAAGAAAGCGCCGACTACTGATCTGATAAAGTTCTGAACACACCTTACGCGAGTGATGACCGGACAAGGTCGACATTGTACAGTGTTATCGTTGTTATTAATTGCTTTGTATTTTTATAACTGAAGAGGAAAAGGGACGGCCGCTTCTCCATACAAACGTAGTCCCCATTTTTCTCTCTGGTCATTGATATTATGAAAAATATATTTATAATATAATAATAATAATTCAGCCTATATACGTCCCACTGCTGGGCACAGGCCTCCTCTCATGTGCAAGAGGGCTCGGGCTATAGTCCCCACGCTAGCCCAATGCGGATTGGGGACTTCACATACACCTTTGAATTTCTTCGCAGATGTGTGCAGGTTTCCTCACGATGTTTTCCTTCACCGAAAAGCTAGTGGTAAATATCAAATGACATTTCGTACATAAGTTCCGAAAAACTCATTGGTACGAGCCAGGATTTGAACCCACGACCTCCGGATTGAAAGTCGGACGTCATATCCACTCGGCTACCACCGCTTCTATGAAAAATATATTTACATAATTTGATGGATACTTATATTAACCATTCGTTTGACCTTTTTCGAATTTTTGAGTATTATAAGAATTAGGAGCGAAACACTTTTCCATAGAAAGGTTTTTACATTAAATTATTTGTTAAATTTAATGTTCCTATATCTTATAATAATAAAAAAGTCGAAAAATCAAAAGAAAGGGTGCTGTGGTTTATATAAATCTAATTGTGTTAAAATATCTACAATAATGTTAATATCCAGAGGAAAATGAGGACTACGTTTGTATGAAAAGACGATTTCGCGCGGCCGGCCACTTTTGTCTTAAGGCGCAGGGTAGGGCAAGGCATTCTTCATACAAACCTTGTGCAAGTTTTATTCGTTAGTTTTGGCACTATAGCATTTAATTTAATTTTATGCTTGTATATTTTGGATATACGCAGAACTTGATGTAGATTTTTTTCCTTATTAAAAAAAAATACAAAAAAAATAAAATAATAATCTATCAAGCCTAGTTAACAGAAAAATAAGCATATTTACCAAAAAAAATAACTGTAGCGCAAACACAAACGAAGAAAAACGCGCACAACGTTTGTATGGAAAGAGCTTGCCCTACCCTTCGCCTTAAATCAAAACATGGGGCATGTAGGTATGATAATAAACCATTTGTACAGCAATTATGAAGTTTTACATCATTCATACATAACAAGTAAATCAAGTACAAACTTTTTAATTAAAGCTTGTAAGTAGACAGAAGTAGAAAAAAGGTGGTAATGAGAAAATTACTCCCACGAATATTAGATTTAGAAGAAAACTTGAATTTTATAATTAAATGAAACGAATAACAAGCCTCTCAATATTATATATACTTGTCTGAAATTTTAATAAGTAGGTACAACTATCAAAAAATATTCCAAAAATATTCCAATAGTACAGAAATGATTCACATTATGAAAATATCACAACATTATAAATAAGCCAAAACTGCTAAAACCAATGTAAATGTTAAAAATAAAGTACGGTTACATAGTAATTTAAGGTAATAATTAACTTGACTCTAGTAATATTTTTAGTGTTTCATATTATTTGTGTTATAATATAGTAACGATCTGGCGGCTTATCTTCGAGTAACAAACAGTAGTAAGTAGCCTGTAACAAACAAATTGGATTGTATCAATATCTTTAGTATTGCAGTAGGTGGTCCAGTATATATACAGTAAGTAAATTAACTAAAACCATTACTCAAACCCGTTAATATTTAGGTCATACTGACCAACTTTTACTATGGGACCCTGATCGAGCCACGACCAGTACTCGTGTAAATTAAAAAATATCAACTAAGTTTTGCTTTAGAAATACCTATATCAGTATAAAATCGTGTAGAATACAAGTCAGTTTTGTTGCTCAAATGGTAGCATTTTACAAATGAAATTGCACCTATGTGTGGTGAACTCGTGCTTCGTGCGGTGTCTGTAGTGTGTAGTCTGTGGAAACGAGCAAGTATTCGTTTTCGGAGATCTCATTTAATTGGTGATACGCAAGAACCTGTTTGCAGACCTGAACAACAAAGAACAACGCTATTGTCTATCTATCGCCCTTCCATATTGGTGCGATAGAGGCAGCGTTTCGTTTCTTTCTCTGCGAACGATAATCATCTTGAGAACAGACGGCATACTTTCAGAGTGAGAATCAGGCTCGATGGAGTGAGAATTTGAGAACTCACTGACAAACGGCTGCCTTTCGCTATCGTAGGTTTAGACAATAGTATTTTATACATTGGTGGTGTAATAGAGAGCTTTAAGTCGGGTACCATGTTGAGGCAACGAAGCTTTCTGAGTTGTCTAAGTAAGGAACGAGACTGAAAAGCTTGATTATATCACTACCTATTGTATACAATACTTTCTCTACGACTCATCTAAAAAAACTTTTTTTTACTATAAAACCTTAATCAATGAATATTGGTAAGTATCTCAGTAGACTAAAATGTAGACATAAACTCGCGACTCCCGACTTAACTTACTTAATAAGTATTCAGTTTTAAGCCAGACTAAGACTTATTAATAATAAGTTGTGAGCTCTCAGATTACTTATATACCTATAATTTTAATTTTGATCTGTCAAAAACACAATTAAAATGTAAGTAATTAGGCCACAAACGGTTGATTTTGATTTTCATTAGGTAGTAGATCACAGCTTGGCTAATAATAACCTTTCATATTAGTAGGTAACTTGGCTGTTATGGGACGGATGGAGACAGGAGTAGATAGGTACCTATTCATCAAGTAAAATGATCCGCCTGATGGCCACGTGACTAAACTACTTCAGTTAGATACGCAAGCGCCACATGGACTCTGTGCGACACTCAGAAAGTGAAAGTCATACAGTTGATATGTGCTTAGTTCATGATAATGTTTAGTCATGCTATTAAGTATTTGAAGTAAGTTCATGGGGCACGGGCACGTTCACCTGGTTCTCCATCATTCCCAGCTCTTCATGTCACCATCAGCTGGACCTATGACCAATAGTCCTTACCAAGTACGGATATCGGGAGGCAGTCACTCGCGGTCTTGCAGCTGCGGCGGTGGGAGTACCGGCACATTTGCCTGGTTCTCCATCAGCTCCAGCTCTAACAGCATGTAGCCATCAGCTGGACCTGTGACCAACACTGTCCTTACCAAGTACGGGTATCGGGAGGCAGTCACTCGCGGTCTTGCTGCTGCGGCGGTGGCGGGGGCACCGGCACGTTCGCCTGGTTCTCCATCAGCCCCAGCATTGCCAGCACAGCGCCATCAGCAGGACCTGTGGCCAACATTGTCCTTACCAAGTACGGATAACGGGAGGCAATCACTCGCGGTCTTGCAGCTGCGGGGACGGCAAGAGCACCGGTACGTTCGCCTGGTTCTCCATCAGCCCCAGCTTTAGCAGCACAGCGCCATCAGCAGGACCTGTGGCCAACACTGTCCTTACCAAGTACGGATAACGGGAGGCAGTCACTCGCGGTCTTGCAGCTGCGGCGGTGGCGGCGGTGGCGGGGGCACCGGCACGTTCGCCTGGTTCTCCATCAGCCCCAGCTGCTCCAGCATGTCGTCGTTGTCTTCCATTAGGTGGACCTGGGGCACAAAAAGCTAGAATTTAGGTACTTGGTATATTTCGCGATAGTAAAAAAAAACAAGTTAACCAATTGGGCCATCTAAAGATGGCCTTAGGTCTAAAGGGATTAACATACGTACAATTTAGGCGCCATTCATTTACTACGTAAGGGCGTTTTAAAATAAACGTTCCCGAAATTGTTACGTTGAAAATCAAAATTAAACCAAACCCAATATATTAATTTTTCCTTTACATTTTTAAGTAAAATATTAAACAGGGGGTGCGCCTTTTCTTATTTTTTCTTACATAGGGGTGAGAGGGGGTCAAAATCTGGCAAAAATCGTCGTACGTAATTAATGAATGGCGCCATACTTATGTCGAAAACGGTAGCTATCTACGTGCGAAATCGTTTAAAGACCAGAGCCACACTGGCTGCTTGAGCGTAGACGTGCACGCAATCGATGTGCCGTCTCTCATAAAGATCTAGTACCTGGGCGACCGTGCTTTGCTCGGTTATAACTATTTATTGTAATATGGTGGTGTATAGGTGATAATCTTAACTACATTTTTTTACTAAATTAAACTTGTCTAAAACAATAAAAATTAAAAAATTATATATAAACTTGAACATATAAAAAAAAAATGTTAGTCACCGGGCGAGATTCGAACCCGTAACACTCGTTTAGCAGTCCGCGTCTTAACCCGCTGGACCAGACGGACAGTGGCCAGCAACACGAAATTAGCGACCATATTCTGCGTCGAAAGAAAAACGCATGAAAACTCGAAAACACGCGTTTTCCCAAACATAAGACTAATCTAGTTGAATATCATATCCGCCACATATGGCTTCGTATGTGGTAAAGAGTTAAGAAAATTTTATGTAATATGTATGTGTATTCAATATCGCAGTTTATTTGTGGATAGCACATATCTAATATTGACGCATTTTGGGTAAGGTATCTACGTTATTATCAATATGTATGCACGTCATTATAATTGTTTGGTTTCCATCTCACAATGTCAATTTGTCGCGAAAAAATGTTATTGTTCTTGTAATGCCAGGTCAGAGTTCAAACTAAGCACATCAGTTTAAAACATTGGAAAAGCCAAAGTTCTAAAACTCAAGTGAACTTACATTATACAGAATCAAATTAATATAATCGGTTTTGTGTTATAAAATTACTACTTAATATATCTTTTATCAAAAATATTTTTATAATATATTAATAATAGGGACCGTGCGCGTTGGAGGGTCTGCCATCTTGTGGGCTGAATCGGAACCAAAAACATGTAAATTTATACGTCAAGTGTTTTCTTGTGCATAGTAGGTTCTGCCATCTTGTGGGCTACATCGGAACAATATACATCACATTTACGCCTCGCGCCAAAAATCTGACGGCTCCTGTGCTGCCGCCTACAGTTCATGCACGCTCCCTATACCTAATTCAATTTGCTGATTTCGTTGAAAACAAAATTGCTAAATTACGTCACATCCGGGGCGTGCGGTTTGCCAAATATGACCGAGTGCGACAAGGAGGGGGAGAGGACTCAAAAAATCCTCGAAATTCGTGTGACGTAATTAATGGATGACCCCAAAGGGTCCTTTTACACACACACCAAGCCACATGAGTGCGTTTAGTGCAGGCACATTTCGCTAACTCCTTGAATGAGCAGTCAATAAGTTTTCGGTATAATTTTGATGCGTCTAATACACAGTTGAGAATTAGACCCATGTTGGTATACAGTGATAATTATTTCGTCATAATAATATATCCTATTATGACTACGAGTATTAAGATTATGAACTTTTATTTAGTTGGTACACTATTGTACACATATTGTTTTAATTGATAGTATGTATTTATTTTCCACTAAATGCATAATTAAGGAATTACGTAATATGTACGAGTAAGCAAATAATGGTATTAGTACATTACGATACCAGTGCGAAAAGTAGGAAATTTGCAAAGAATTAAATCGATACGAGTTGCGAATTACCTATTCGCACATGTATCGTACAATGCTTTACAGTAAATATGGCGCTACTTTACCGCACTTTGATAATAAGCACATTAGGTACATAATTATGTCGAGAATTGAAAGGGCCATAAGTACTGTAAAACGTTGTACGCTACATGTGCGAATAGGTAATTCGCAACTCGTGTCGATTTAAAACACTCCCTTCGGTCGTGTAACTATTATAGTACATTTGGCCCTTTAACATTTCGACATAGTTATTTATTATTGGGGTTTTTTGGGCCTTTGAGTGCCACGTCGACCAGGTAGTGATCTATTGTGACAGCCCATTACTGATGCCCGTTGAATCCAGGAAATTCCAGATTCTTTGGGCCGTAATGTTCTGTACCTCATAGGGTTGCAACGTGCCGCCCTAAGTGGGTACTTCTTTTTGACATTAGTGGTCCACAGGAGCAGAGAATGTGCATTGCAGTCTCCTCTGATTCCTTGCAGAACCTGCATGTCGCGTCTTGTTTCTTCCTACATAGTACGTAATGTGCTAATTGTCGCACTAGTACGGTAAAGTAGCACGTGCGTATGTCCTCTAAAAATGTTAACATGGAAATTTTAGAAGGGGGGGAGTTGGTACTTTGTCTCTTCAGCTGAATATACATAAACTGAACAGTGTATGTACAGATCGATTCACAAAAGCCTTGATTTCACTTTATTTTAGGTATTATAGATAATAGAAAACATATTTACAAACAAAATATCTTCAATTTACCCAAAATGTGTCAGTTTTTTAAGGATCCGTTAAAATTCAAAATTCAAATTCAAAATTCAAAAATTTATTCTGCAAGTAGGCCTCAAGGGCTCTTTTACAAATCAATACAACATTTATAGTAACATCATAGGTATAGCGACATGAAAAATACATAACAACATTTATAAATACAACAGCCAATACCTGGATAAACATTACATTATAATAATCTTAAAATAAACGTTAAAAACGTGCACCCTAGCAAAAATGGTCAGCAAAAATATTAGCTTAGCACTTTTGATACAAAATGTATGCATAAAGTCTGTACATGTTAAAGTCGAAGCGAAACAAAACTACCAGTATAATCTCGCAAACTAAATTTGTCAATAAATAAGAACAAAAAACTATAGTCATACCATTCTTTTGGGTGCTAGTACTCAGGGATCGGAACCGGTTTTTTGCAAAAACATCGAAATAACCATATATTTCGGTTTATTTTATACTCTGAATGTAGGACTCAGTTGTGTTTTCAGATAACGACTTCGTATTATTAGATCGCCTAATTAGAAATGAAGTAATTAACAAGGAACGAAAAAATACCGTTTTCGTTCCCATACAAAAAATACCGGTTTCCGATCCCTGCTAATACTAGCGTATGACTGTCTATGTTTAAAATGAGACAGTCACTGGGGAAACCACAGATTCTGATATAAAGAGATAATCCTAGCGTTAGTCCCGGCTTATTGCCACGGCTCATGGGAGCCTGGGGCCGCTTGGCAGCTAATCCCAAGAATTGGCGTAGTCACAAAAAAAAAGTTCCGGAAAACTTATTGGTATTAGACGGGGTTTGAGCCCGCGACCTCTGGATTGCAAGTCGCACACTCTTCCCGCTAGGCCACCAGCGCAATATTTTTTAATTATTCGGTCAATGAAAATAACTGTAAGAAACCTGCGAGTTCCTGATCACGCCCATTTGTGCTATCATTTCAAAAGGTGGGTTGTTTTTGTGACTATAAGTAAGATAAAGTTAAATATGGCGTCTCTAAACAAAACGATAACTCTGCTTTTTCACGCGCACAAACAGACCCAAGTGCGTGATCATATCCGCAATAAAGTACAGTCGGCTCAAGCATTTAGTAAGGGATTAACGCAATATTGTCCTTTTTATATCGAAATTCTACACGTTTTAAACAACAGCAAATTCCACAAAGCACCAAAAACATTTAAGAATAAGAAACCATTTATTTAGCGGACTGATCAACGTCAATCATGAAACTTCCCAGACAATAAAAAGCGATCGTTTTAACGGTAACAGACGGTTTGGTTCAACCGATCTAGTCGAGCGTCTAGGATCTCTTTTGCGTTTAGCATATTCAATATTTTATTTTAACCTTACTTTGCTAGTTTAAAGTTAAACAACTTGAGTAGTACATGCACGTTGCCGACCCTTTGATCTCTTATGCACTCCTTCATACTGTCTCTTGAGAATACCTCGGTATATAGTGAGTATACACAGCTGCAAAACCACATGGTCACTTTATGAATCAATTATTTTCAAAAAGTATCCATGCAATTTAGTAGCTCACTGTGCATTCCATACCATTTGGGGATGACGTTGGGATCAGAATGTGAGCGCAGGACAAACAAAATTGTGGATTTAACTTCAAGTTTACTTAAAACTTCATGTGTTCACAACTGTACTCAAACGATTGGCAGTTGAGGCGACCGTTCAGTGCGAATAAAAACCGCCCATCACGATAGTTTACCACCAGAAGAAACCGCCGACCTACGACCCCGTCACGTGTGATCGCTTCAATCGCTTGAGCGCGGTCAAATATACTAACCAGTCAAGACTGCTCTCCGATTACGTATGATTGTTATTAATAATGAGCTCGTAGTACATTGGTCCGTCTGAGCGTCCTAATGCCCGATAAGTAATGTGAATAGAGCTTTATAAATAATTCTTAGATTATATTTCTTATCAGGTGAAGGGCGCTAGAGATTCACTGATTTATAGTTGACTGGCTAAGAGAATTCTGCAAATACGCGAAACAGGAGAATTACCTTCGCGAAACAGGAGCAGCGGACGTGACGAACAATCAAAGTGGTGATGACTCCCATTTAGCCCCATATGGCATGATTCTTGAGTTGAAAATATGATATATATATATATATATATAGCATACGGCCCGCCTTATGTTAAGCAGTCACCGTAGCCTATGGACGCCTGCAACTACAGAGGTGTTAAATGCGCGTTGCCGACCCTTTAAAAAGTATCTAACATAATCAAACTTCTCCAGGGAGAAGCGCAACAGTTCCGTGGAACGCGGTCTCCGAAATCAGGATGGTCTGACGTTTCTCATGTACCACCTTAGAATATGATTCCTAGGATAAAAAAGTATCTAATATGTTATTCTAGGTTATAATGTTATAAAGCAGGCAGGTCTTACATCAGGCAGGGCGGAGCGCAGCTGTCCGTGGCGCGCGGTCTCCGAGAGTAGGATCTTCTGCCGTTTCTCCTCCATCAGCCGCTCGCGGTGCTTGTGGATGTAGTCGTAGACGTTGGGCAGCCCCATGATCACGCAGGCTGACAGCGCTGAACGGTAGATGTTCATGTCCGTGGCTTCGTACCTGATGCGGTCATAGCATGTCAACAATAATGGTCATAATTCGAGTCAAAATATCTTGTAACTAATAATAATGCACATACATATTATCATTGTGATAAGTTTTTGCCAAGAATTTCATTTTTGGTACAAGATTTTATTGCTGACTGTACTTTTCTTTCCACAGGCAACAAATACTCATCGAGACAATCCTAGCAACCCCAAACATAATTAGTTTGCGTTGTTTTATCACAGAGTTCCCATGGCCACCTCCTGTCTGTTTCATCAGATCAGCTCCATATCATCATAATATTATATTGTCATTCAATTTACATACGGATACAAATTTTCAGCTCAATCGGAAATCAGAAAGTGGGTCAAATTTAGCTTCCAAGCTATTTGAGTCGCACTAACATACTAACAAGGAAAATTAAATAAAAGCTTGTACAAATGACAACTGTCCCTAATACTTTACTAGGAAGTAAAATAGCAGGCATCTATCATGTTGTCCATTATCACTATCTGGTTTCCAAAATATGCTACGGCGAGCCCTTAGATTTTTTGGAAACATGCGGCCTCTAACGCATACCTAATGAGGAGTAGCATATTACAATTGTATTCTACTCGTACACAACTTATGACCGCCCTCAGTGGAGATAGACTACATATGATCGCAATCCTCATCGGCGAGAGAATGTGGAAGAAGGAGAAGAAAATTATGATAACCTATACAAGTACATATACGACATGGTTTTGGTCTGTAGGTGTCAGACTTGACAACCTTGCTGAGTCTTACTTACCACTCATTGGTCCTCTCATCATAGCACTCCACATGGTAAATGGTAGTAACGCCGTTAAATCCACCGATGGCAAAGATCATGTCATCAATGACTTCAATGGCGAAGTTGCTGCGAGGATTGTACATGTCGGGCACGGGCGACCATGTGTTCGTGCCCGGGTCGTACACCTCGCCACTGCACATGCGCGATATGCCGTTGAAGCCGCCGATTACGTATATCTGGAAGGATAAGTTTATGGTGGTATGGTATTTTTTTGTTCACAAGGGTGTGTTCGGCGTTACCACATGCATATCATGTTAATCTAACAACAAAATACTGTGCCATTTACCATCACACATCACATGGCGACCCTAGCAGGCCGCCTAGCGATAGCGCAGCAATCTTAGAGCATCTAGTACCTAACCGATCAGACCGTTGCGGTCAGATGAATTATAATTCACACTATACTAAAAAAACTGTGTTACCACCTATTTATGTACCTGTGATGAACGAATAAAGAATTGTATAAAATTGAATTGAACAAACGTGCCTGTGGAATGAACTTTCTGTCGAGGTTTACTCAAGGCACAGTGTACAGATTTTTTCAGGGGTCGGTAAAGCTCTACAAATTCAAGCCAACTTACTGTTAGGCAGAATATAGCTCAAAATCGAGCAGTTGACTAACCTTATTATGGTACGCGATACACGAGACTCCGGAGCGACGCGAGCGCATGGGAGCCAGGTTGGTCCACTGGTTGGTATCCGGGTCGTAAACCTCTACGGTGTTCATGCACTCCTGTCCGTTGAAGCCTCCGGTTATGTAGATTTTGTCTGTGAAACAAACATTTATAACAGCCACAGATTAGAAAAACGTCCTATCGGAGACATACTTAGGATATTATTGATTGCCTCTATGAGATTCGTAGTCCCTATTTTAGAAATGTATTTAGATAAAGTTGTACGGCTTTTATTTTGACTCGCAAATCGTACACCGATATTCTATATGGATCCTCGCAACAAAATTGCGCATTTGTAATCCTTGACTATCCGGGAAAAAAAAGTAAGGTTGCTGTAGTTGCAAAAGAAACAGCAAACTCAGAACTAGTAGCATTTTTAAACGCATATCAAGCACATCCATTTGTAGCTTTATAAAATTTGAGTCATGTTTTCCTATAAATATATTCAATGGCTATTTGGCTATGTTAATGGCTCGATATCAATGTATATTTTACGGAACTTTCGCCAGTTCAAATCCCTTTATAATTCACATGGTAAATCCACAACAACTCACTGTCAAGGGCAGCGGCGCTGGCATCCGACCGCTGAGCGTTCATTGGGGCCACCAGCGACCACTGGTTAGTGCGATGGTTGAAACGCTCCGCCGTGTTCTGGCGATGGTGACCGTCATAACCGCCCATTGCGTAGATCGTCTCCCCGAGCACGGCCACGGATACGTAGCAGCGACGAGCGTTCATCGGTGCCACCTGATAGACATTAGACCAAGACCAAGTAATTAGTCTTCAAAAGAATCAAGAACAATTTAGTATACTAGTCACTCATATCATAATCTCATAATCATATTAAAAGGTTCGCGAGTCCTTTTATTAAGCAACGCTTCAAAAGGAGACGTTTGAACCAGAACTTGTCTCATGGTTTAAAACAATCTAAGGTCTTTCTTATTACCAATTCTGTTATTCTTATGCTTACCTCACGCCAGGTCTTAGTAACAGCATCAAAGCATCGGCACGAGTTGAAATAGTCCATCCCATCGAATCCTCCAATGACATAAATGCAGTATCCTAAAACAGCTGTGCCGTGGTATGCGCGGGGACCAGCGGGATCCACCTCTTCTACCTGCAACATAGCTCATTGTTATCATCTGGGTTAAAAGTATTTAAAGAATCACTAGCTACGATTACCTTTATCCAGCGATCGGCGCGGGTGTCGTAGGTTTCTATAAACGCCGTCGGTGAACCACCGCTCCACCCTCCAATGGCAAACAATACCTTTAAAAGTTAGGAATTCTCACTTCAATCAGTCACGGAAATTATAATGTTCAACTAAAGCGCGAAATCCTTACTTCGTGGGGTACTCGTGGACGGGCGATTTCGGGCGTGGCGACCTCTCCGTCTCGCTGAGCTATCATCTCAAGGTCGTAGAGGAACTTCAACGTCTCTATAATGATTGGTCGGGAACCCTCGTTGCCAGTGACGTACGGGTGGTCTTTGACGTTCTCCAAGAAAAACTAAAAGAATATCGATTAGTGTACATTTTTTTGGGAAAATTAAAGAGGAAAGGTCACCATCACTATTGACGCGTATTTCACCAGAATTTGGTCAAACAGAAAGAGGCATAGTGTGTGTGTTCTGATGCAATGAAATATTGAAAAAAAAGTCATGATGTGTTTGGTTCGGATGTGGCATTTTCAGTGCCCGACAACAAGTACACTTTGTGCCAAATTTCTGTCACAAGATGGCTGTAGACATCGAAAAGTGGATCCATTTTAAGAAACCACATCTGTACATAATTTTTCACAGTAACTAATAAAAAAAATCTAACTTGAGTATCAAGCAATCCAAGTCTTATGCTGCCCATCAACTTGACAGTGTGCTGCCAGCGCACGTCCGGCTCATAGTTGACCCAGCGCAACACGGCCTCCCACACTGCCTCCTCACTCTTCACGTTGAGCTCGTCTTCAAGGATTATGGAGTTAAGCTCCTCGAGAGGCAGGTGGAGGAACTCGTCGCTCTGCGCCGACACGGTCACGAAGTAGCGGAGGAGGTATCTCCGGGCGTCGGCTTCCAGTTTGTAGCAGAACACTCGCCTATGGATCAAAACAGAATAGAACAAAATTAGGTACTAGGTAACGTCAACAAGTTTAATACGAAGGCATCTTTGATATTCGAATTGGAAGGGACCAATTATTGACATGAGATCTAAGACACGTGCAGTCAAAATGAAATCCTGTGGTCAAATTTATTGAACTAAATCGTGCTTTCCGAAAAGCGTCCGTTGACTTTGGTCTTCATTTATCTTAGCTTGTCTTAAACCCTTTAGAGTCAGGTGGGAAATGCATACATGGGAGTTGTCTTTTACCGTTACTCACGTCGATCAGATACCTAGCAAACGTCGTCATCCCAAGGCGATTCCTGGGTTAACGAGATGCGCAATGGCCACAGCAGATTTACAGTACATAAGGAAGTCCGCCCTCATGAGTAGTTCATGGAACGTTGGCGTCAGTGACGTCGATGCGTACACCATGAGTAGGAACTTCAGAGCTCGTATTGTTTTCAATCACTTACCTAGCAAACTTCATGATCCCGAGGCAATTCCTGGGATTAAGCGAGGTGCGGAGATGATCGCAGCATATCTGCAGCACACCAAGGAATGCAAGGAAGTCCGCAGTCATGAGGAGCTCATGGACGTTGCCGTCGGTGACGTCGATGCGCCGGAGGTAAGCGTACTCGATGAGGAGGAGCAGGATCTCGGAGCGGACGCCGGATATGAGCACATCGCTCTGCTCGCGGGAGTGTAGTGTCGTCGTGAACAAAGCCCTGTTGACATCATCATTTAATTATTGATATTTGTATGAAACGTTACAAAATTTCATACTTTTTAAAGCCTTTCGATTGTTATAATTACTTTTTTTAGTTCGAGTTACTCTACGAAAAATATCACGCACAAAAAGGCCGGTATGTAGTCTCTTCAACTAGTTAATATGTTGATTAAGAGTTGTAGATATACGGTAGCAGGCCATTCATTGCTGGAACACTCCATGTTAAATTCAGCTAATCAAACTAGAACACTGATTTAAACTCACGATTTTTACATATTATTAATATATACATTAGTATATAACTTATATAATATACACACATATATAATATATGTGCTCTCGGAGAGGACTGGCTAAAGTTAACAGCAACGCGCAGCTAGAAAATGTTGATGTCAACTTTAGTAAGTATTCTCGTAGACCACGTGGACAATGCCGTCCATGAAATGCCGGACGTAATTTTAAAACTTAATTAAACGCGATTCAGTCCCGTTTTAGTAATTAATAATCTAACTAGAACGATAATGCACCTACTTACCTTATCTCCCCTTCTGTAGTTAACTACCAGACTATAAATATTATTTACTTAGAGCCGCCCTACACTAGCGTCTTTCTTTTGAGCATCGGTGTCCTGTCAGCGCTATGGAAAATGGCGTCGCTGCGCAATTGCGCCAACGTTGCGTCGAGCAGCAGCCATAGAGTTGACTAGACGCTGACGCTCGGGAGACCCTAGTGTGGGGTCTCTTAGACACTCACAGAAAGTAGGGACTGCAGGCTGAGAGTATGGCGCGGTGGACGGGGAACGCGGCGCCGTCGTCGGCGCGCACGATCGCGTCGCACAGCAGCCGGCACTCGCGCAGCCGGTGCAGCGCCTGCATCGCCGCTACCGACATGCACCGGCCCGTCTCGCGACCCGCCGTCTGTCAAATAAATATGTCATACATACAACACACACATGCAATGGTCGTAGCCATGTGTAAAGCAGGCAGTAATAGGGAATCTGCACCGTCAATCAGTGTGCAAACTGAGTGGACGCTCGAGAAGGGGCGTGCGGCGGGGCGTTCATGATAAACAAAGGCCAAACGGATGCCAGTGGTCACATTGGCGAGCAACCAGCGGCACGTTAGAGAACTAAGGGATTTCAGCAACTTTGAGTACCTACAACGAGGACACTGGCGCAGCCGGTGCAGCGCCTGCATCGACGCCAACGACATGACCAATGATAATGACGTAAATTGTTCTCAGAGACTGTGTGTCCAACGAAGACGCGACCGTATGCAGAGAAGGCGCTCAACACTGCGGACGTTATTCTCGTGACCCGCCGTTTGACTAACGACGCTCTGTATCACACACAATAGACGCATCGCGTCACAGTCCAGAACCGCTGTTAGCAAACGACAACGAATAATACTGCCGACATGCTCAGCAATCCAAGTCTAACACGAAGGACATAAATGCGTTTTCATGTCGAAAGGCTAAAGATGTTGTTAGGCAAACTCTAAATTTGATAACAAAGTAAGTTTTTTTTAAATTACAAGCATTCGATCGTTATGATAAAGGTGCTTCGGACAGCTGAGTTTTCATTTCTTCAAGATATCAGTCAAGCTACAACTGCACACATTCTCGAACAGGAGGAAGTACCTAAACATTTATTTCTAAATGGAAGTAGTTCCACCGCCGAATCTACCAAAGGAATCAACTGGCTGACGTTCACGATTACACAACTTTCTGAAGTATGTTGCTAATTACTATTTGGGGACTTGGTCATAAAAATCTGTTACTAGCTTGTGGTTTTTAAATTCCAAAGCGAGGCCTAGACGAGCAAGAACTTGCATAATACAATTTATGTTACATTGCCGACTACTTTGGTAAATTAAATTGCATTCTAAAGTTTGATCAGATACTACAATTTAATGAAAATTGCAAGCAAGTTCTTGCTATTGCTAGTCTAAAGTAAATAGGTCATTACCTATGTACCTATGTAACTATAACAACTAAGGCTGCAATTAATTATAGACTTGTATCATCCTCTGCTAATTAGTGGAAAGGTCACAAGACTTCAGTTTAATTATAGAAACATGGAAAATTAAACACGCTTAACAATAACAGATCATTAATCATGTTCAAAGCAACTGATTACTCTTACTATATAAGTGGGAAGATATTAATTATTATTGGTGAAATCTTTATACGTTTAATCATGCGTTCAGAAAACATTTTCCTAAAAAACAAGGTTGATAGCCCGGTTCGCGTTCAACAACACGGTTTGAAAATGTAAACACATCCAGTAGGCGTGTGCAAGCGAGCGACAGATCCAACTTCTTCCAACGATTCTGCTCCAGCAATCGCTCGGGATCCCATTAACCCTTCTACTTACAGTGTTATTCGGGTCGTTTTCCATTGTATGAAGACTACCGCAAAGTCATCATCATAATCAAATTGTCACGCATCAACAATTCGCAAACGTAAAGCGTTACGTGTCGCGTCACTAACGGGATTTAGCTCGTAATTTTATAAAAGTAACCGTAAAAAAGAATCCAAAATAGCAAATCAAGTCATTTGAATAAACATTTTAGGTTAGCAAAAAAATGATATATGAATGACAAACATGTCACACCTTTTTTTTTCCAGTTGACATTACTAGATAACAGTATTTTCATTTTCAGCAGTCGCCTTGCTGAAATCAAAAATGTTTATAGTTTTAAGTTAGGTAAAGGCCTTCGCTTGTTTTCATACCGGCTGAGAGTAAGTTTGAGGTTGGATTAGAAAAAATAATTCATAACATAACGTCGTGTTCGATATCTTCCAGAAATCTATAACTCGTGCACTAACAAAAAAAAACAATATCTTATACCTTTAAACGAGCAATTCTTGTATATATATATATATGTATATATATTTCTGTGATCTCGGAAACGGCTCTAACGATTTCGCTGAAATTTGGTATATGGGGGTTTTTGGGGGTATACAATCTATCTAGATTAGTTTTATGTTTGGGAAAACGCGTGTATTCGAGTTTTCATGCGTTTTTCTTTCGACGCAGAATATGGTCGCTAATTTCGTGATGCCGGCCACTGTCCGTCTGGTCCAGCGGGTTATGACGTGGACTGCTAAACGAGTGTTACGGGTTCGAATCTCGCCCGGTGACTAACTTTTGTTTTTTTTTATATGTTCAAGTTTATATATAATTTTTTAATTTTTATTGTTCTAGACAAGTTTAATTTAGTAAAAAAATGTAGTTAAGATTATCACCTATACACCAACATATTACAATAAATAGTTATAACCGAGCAAAGCTCGGTCACCCAGGTACTTATTGGATAATCTCACAAAACCCGGCACAACTCTCAGATAAAACTTCCAGCAAACTTAGCACAAATATCTACCGGTTAAGCTTATTTGAAGATTGTGAAACGCCAACGTTGACTTTATTCGTCATATAAGTGGCAAGTAGCTTATTCAGGACTTTACTTGGACATTGTGAAACAGACCATTAAGTTCATACGCGCAAAAAAATATGACCCGTCTTCGGCGATCGGATAAAAAGGTTTGCTAGCTGGTGTATCAACGGTGTTGGCGTGTACGTGGCATTTTTGGTTGAGACATGGCTGTGACAAATGAGTAGGTAAATCACATTGCGCGTCGGCGTTAAAAAGTATGGAAGGAATAGGAATAGAATCTCCATAGGCAGAACTATGGAAGGTAGAGTTAAGGAATAGAATCTCCATATACCAAAAAGTGTCCGATAAAAAACAACAGTTCTACCTATGGAGATTCTATTCCTTGCCTCTACCTTACATAGGCATAACTGTTGCAAAAGTGTCCAGCTGTCAGCTATAAATAACAGTTCCAAATCTCTCCAGAGTAGCGCTAGAGTAGCTAAGAACCTAGGCGTTATTGATGGAGTGAAGTGCGCTGTCTATGATTTGTTTTTTTTTCTCAAGTATTCTAGGTATTGTAGCGCCATCTATTTATGGTTTTTTGTCGGACACTTTTTGGTATATGGAGATTTTCTTCCTTGCCTCTACCTTCCATGTCCTACTGATTCCCCAATATTTGGTCTTCGTCGCATAGTTTTATTTTGCTTATTTTTTGCTGCCAATGTAAGGCAAATTGTGGCAACGTTTTTCCGTTTAGGTGATAATGTCAAAAGTAAGTAATATAAAACTATATCACATGTCAAAAGTTGGCGGACGCATTTTTTTTCAGAGCGAATATTTCCGAAAACATTCATTTTATCAAAAAATTGTGTTTGAGACCCGTATTCCTTTTGATAGATAAATGAAAAGATAGAAAAATGTTTTCTTGTAGTTTTTATTTTACCATTCTGTCGCCATACGTGATTTATATATCCATGCCAAATTGCTGCTTTCTAGCACTGACGATCACCGTCATCACGGAGCAAAGCCACGGACATCGCGAAACTATAAGGGTTCCTAGTGGACTACCGAACCCCAAAAACCATATCCTTAGTTTCCTTCACAAAAAAAATTTTAATTGTTTAATTCTAAATCTTTGTTCTCGTGGCGTTACGCTCCCTCTCCAATCATTACAAAAAGTATGGAAGGTAGAGTTAAGGAACGCAATCTCCATAGGCAGAACTTATGCAAAAGTGTCCAGTGGTCAGCTATAAATAATAGTTCCAAATCTCTCCAGAGTAGCGCTAGAGTAGCTAAGAACCTAGGCGTTATTGACGGAGTGAAGTGCGCTGTCTATGATTTGTATTTTTTTTTCAAGTATTCTAGGTATTGTAGCGCCACCTATTTAAGGTTTTTTGATGACACTTTTTGGTATATGGAGATTCCATTCCTTCCGTAACAATAAGATTTACGGATGGTAAAGGAACTAATCAGGCAAATTGAAAGACAAAAATATTCGATCATTCAAATGGTTTATTCACTTTATCTTAACAATAACAGTTCTTATAATAAAAACAGATAAAATCTAGTACAAACATAACATTTACGCAAAAACAATGACTTTAATATTTACGGTCATCGCCTTTATTTAATAACATGTTATTAACTAACTTAGGTAGGTACTTTATAATAGGTACAGTCGAGTTCATAAACATCTATACAAGCCAACGTTCTAAAAATATATTTGCACGCCTCTATAACACATTTTTGCAAATATGCTGACAATAAGGTCATATAAATATATATTTAATTGTTCATGCTCTGAAAGTGGGTCATTGTTGGACATAAAATTGTGCAGAAAGTGATACTTTTCTGTACTAGAGCATTTTATTTCCAAGAGCATTTTATTTCCAATTGAATTGGGATTACATAAATTTGTTATACTATTTTCATTCAATATTTAACACCCCACTCCATAAATAACGATACTATTATCTAAATACTACATTGAAAATACCCCCAAGAAACAGCTTTCATCCCATAATTTAATGAAAATCAAGCATTAATAAAATAATGACAAATTCATATCCGCAACGCAGGCTTCGTCAGGAGGGTACAACCATAAATCAGCAACCGGCGTCGTCATAAACCCAAGAAATGCTATAAAAAATTATACTAACAAGGAAAGGTACCCAACTGTCCGGTTCCGATTTGATTTATATTTATATATGTTATAGAGTAGTCTAAAATAACGGACACGTATTTTTTTTTAGCTGCCCAAACTCAACCTATTGGGAGAAATTGTCCTCCAAAGTATTAAAAAGTTACTAAATCTTCTAACTCCTATAGAAAGTGATGCTCAAGCAACTTGCTAGTTAATGGCTTGTTTGAGTATATGTTTGAGAATTTAAGACTACTCTATAACATATACAGGGCGTCCCAAGAGTATGGGACATCAAGGGAAAGTACCTTAAATATCGTAGATAGGATATCTTGCTGAAAGAAAACTTTATTTTATTTTTAAAAGTAAGTAATATTGCATTCAAAGAATTTCTAAAAAAAATTGAAAATTGCATACTTTTTCTGGGAATTAAACCGAATCTTGAAATTTTAATTAAAAATTTTACTCTATTCATTTCTTTTGCGATATCATATTTCTGAGATGACTTATTTTTTATGCATTCTTTCGATTGGCATCATAAAAATACAGGATGTTTTTTTTTTCACATTTGAGTCGGTTCGATTTCCAAACAAAGTAATTTTTTTTTTTAATCTTTGAATGCAGTATTACTCAGTTTTGAAAATAAAACCTTTTAGCAAAATATCCTATGTCTTATATTTAAGGTACTTTCCCTTGATGTCCCATAGCCTTGGGACGCCCTGTATAAATATAAATCAAATCGGAACCGGACAGTTGGGTACATTTCCTTGTTAGTTACGTTATTTAAAAAACACATAATATATTGAATATTTATTTATTTATATATATATATATATGTGTCTGCATTATTTTATGGTTATTTTTCTATTTATGTATATTTGTATCAATGTGTATTCAAAACGTGCATTTAATTAATTTCAGTGATTGTACACTTTTGTTTGTGTTTGTCATTCATTCACCGTTACTTCTGTTTTACTCATTTCCTCAAAGGTTAACTGGAAGAGATCCCATACAGGGATAAGTTCGCCTTTGTTGTATTTAATTTACTCTGTAACTGTGTTTTTCGTGTTTTTATTTCTATGTACAATAAAGTATATACATACATACATACATACATACATATTTTACTTTCCTTTTATCCGAAATGAAAAGCAAAGTGTTTAACTCGGTGAAAATCATCATTTAAAATTTCAACCTCGGAATATTGGCGCTCTCACTGTGTTCGAGCGTAAAACTACCTCGGCAGAAAAAAGTGCCTTTCATTCCTTGGTTATCAATCTACTGTTTGAAATGTTGGCTTGTAAAGTTTTCTGTGATTTTGACCGTACTAACAGAAATAAAGGTGTTTATTTAGTCCCCTGCAATAATTTACGGGCTAAATATACAGGGTGATTCATGAGACGTGAGCAGGACTAAGCCTACACAATCAGTAAATGTTAATGAACCGTTCATCATCATATTTAAGTAAAACAATCTCGCTTTATTTCTGTTATTTAACTTTTTGGGAAGGACAAATTTGATAATCTACAATCATGGACACCCTACAACACTTAATTAAGAAAGATAAAACCTCATTAACTGTTATGACACCAGTTTGATTATGAAGAAAACAAAATGTCACACTTGAGTGAGATACGATTTTTCAAAAGTAACCAGACTCCGATGACATTCAATTTGTCACTTGTTATGGATAAAACAAAAAGGGTGACCATACATGGCGTAAATATATTAAAACATTTTTTTTTTGAACAGTAAAAAATAAAAGAACGTTAATCTCACAAATACTGGTATGAAACAGTTGGTTATAACTTACTGAATGCTCAAGCTTGATCCTGCTCACGTCTCCTGAATCATTCTGTATAGGCTATACCTATTGAGCAACTTTTACTATGGGACCAATCCCAAAACTGCGAAAATAGTACATTGTGCAACGAGGGGGGTAAGTTAAATTTTGGCAAACGAGGGTGATTATTCCCGACAGCCGCAGGCTGAAGGGAATTAAAGACCCGAGTTTGCAACATTCTTATCCCTGGAGTTACAAACAATGTTTTTCATCACTCTTGCGAAGAAAAAAACTAAATTTTAAACGAAATAATTCTTAAATACGGTGACATATCAAACATTCGTCCGCCATTTTGTAATTTCTTGACAGGTTAGCATCGAGGGCACAGACCTATTCGGCATTCAGCCACGATTGAAAATTATGTAAAAATATTTTAAACGGCTGTTAAAACAATCAAATTATTTCATTTTAAACATAAACAAAAATATGAAATTATAAACGTAAAACTCATTTATGCTACTTGGTATGTATGAATAAGTGACATAATTAAAAAAAAGTATAACTCCCTAGGTAGTTATAGATTTTTTTTTACAATCGCGGGGTGTTTCTAAATCTCATACAAAATGAGTCTTAACGCAAACGCGTACGTCACGTCACGCTATAGAGTAAACGCAAAGATCACTTCACGTTAAAAAGTAAATTTACATAGGGGTACAGGACAGTGTATTAACGAGATTTAAATTTTGAAATCAAAGAATATGTAGGTAAGAAACACTTACGATATTCAAATTTGTGAATTAGACTTACGGGCCGATTCGAGCTTTAAGATGCTTCAAATATTAGGTCTAGACACGGTGACGTTTTTGTTTGAAGAAACGTCACTTTTGACACTGACATATCCGATCCATATCGTATCTAGACCTAATATTTGACATATCTTAAAGTTCGAATCGGACCGCTAACCAAATTAGCTACCGCGCCACAGTTCAAATGCGGTGAATTTTAGCGTTATTCTTATATTTCGAAATTGTGAAAGTCAATAGTACATTACGATACAAGTGTCAAAAATAGGAAATTCGCCACGAGTGGGGATAAATTAAAACACGACCGAAGGGAGTGTTTTATATCAACACGAGTTGCGAATTGCCTTATCGCACATTTATCGTACAACATTGTATCGTTTAAATTTTTGACATAATTACGTAATCTGCTAATTATCGCACTAGTGCGGTAAAGTAGCACCATATGTACTGTAAAAGAAGTAACGTAAACCTTTATATTCACGGTTGTAGCATCTGCTACGACGTAGGCCCGTAGCAGGTCTACGAAACTACGTATTTTGAGTAAAAATGTTCTTGTTTAGAGTATATAAAACTTACGCTTGCATTTTAAATATTTATAAGACTTCAACAGTGAAAACGCTATTCTTAACTTGACATACTTAATTACTTATAATACTACATACTTATGATTAAATATAAAATAAAAACACATCTCTGTTTTTCTTCTTTACAAAGAAGATTCGAAAAGTTACCTAGATACTATTTATCTTCTCTTTAAAATAATACATGCATTGAAATTTATAAATAGATAATGAATGAGCTCTCTGGACTGAACATCTGCATGTGAAATCTAGCAGTTCCCGTTAAGATATGCAATACTGGGTGTTAAGGTTTCGTTTATGTGTGCCATACATGAGACACACACACACAGTGACAGCAACAGTAGCGCGGGCCGCGGCCCACGCCCCACTCTTCATCTAACCAGCAACGCATACGTACATAATCCTTACCTACTATGTAGTTTTTATTTTTGATTAAAAGTGTTAAATTTTGGAAACTCCTGCGTTATTTCTCCACCTGATTCCACCTGGACCAACTGGAAGTCGCTCCTGCTTCTTCACTGGGTACTAGGTAACTTGATTTTGCTCATAGGTAAGCGTGCTCCACCGTAGACCGCATCATCACTTACCATCAGGTGAGATCGTGGTCAAACGCCTGCCTATCGTTAAGTATATATAAAAAAAAACTTTCCGGACAATTCAAACGTGGGCCTGACATCAAACCGATATTTGAATAATATTAGTTAGATATCATTTGCGCGTTCATTTCGCTATGATTTGTCCGTCAATCAACGTATTAGTGCGAACGAGACGCCCGCGCGAATGACAGATTTGATGTCGGTGCACGATGGAATTGACCTGGTTAATAATTTGCTAGTACGCAAAGCAGGTTTATTATTATTCCTAGCCTATCAATCTATACACAGTATATATAATCTATCAGCATTCTGTAAAAACACAGATTATAGTTGTGAATATCATCCTGCAGCGGTATCATGGTCGCATTTTTATCACTTGTCATGCCATGCGTCACTTTCGCACTTATATACTTGTTAGAACGTGACAGACATAGTGACAAGTGATAAAAAGCCGACCATATTAGCCCTACTGACCTTGTTAGGGCGCAATACAATTTGGTGCCATACGCGCATGTAACTCCTCTGGAGTTGCAGGCGTATATAGGCTACGGATACTGCTTATCATCAGGCAGGCCGTATGCTTGTTTGCCACCGACGTAGTATAAAAAAAAAACTCGGCATACTCTTCCCGTCAGAAAATAGCAGTCACATTGGTCGGTCGGTAGCCTTGTTCGAGTTCATACGTCTATTACTCTGTTTATCTATAGTCTAGTTGCACTTGTTGAGCGAACAAATTGAGCCGTTATTTAAACAATTAAATGCGAGCACCCTGCTGTCCCACTCTAACATGTACTGTTTAGTTGAGCGGGCGGCTTATATCGCGTGCTGTGACACCGTGCGCGCGCAGCCGCGACAGCAGCGACTGGTGTAGGGAAGCACATGCTGTCCCACTCTAACATATGAGGTTTAGTTGAGCGGGCAGCTTGTCTCGCGAGCTGTGACACCGTGCACGCGCAGCCGCGACAGCAGCGACTTGTAGACGGCCGGTGCGAAGGGAAGCACATGCTGTCCCGGTCTAACATATGAGATTTAGTTGAGCGGGCGACTTGTCTCGCGAGCTGTGACGCCGTGCGCGCGCAGCCGCGACAGCAATGACTTGTAAACTACTGGTGCGAAGGGAAGTACAACTCCTCGCTCTTGAATTTCACCTGCAACCGACGCATAAATTAAATAAATACATAAATATTATAAGTGCGTTACGGGAAGCATTTGGCCGTATTTGACTTTCCGCCGGTGCGGCAGCTACCTACGCTTGTCTTACCCCCGGTGCGGCGGTGGTTTTTTTATGTTCCCGTGTGAGTAAGACAAAGATGATTATACTCCCGATATTACTTCAAGTAAAATCCATTTCAAAAGAAATAATGTACGGGAAGTATCTTTGCGTAACGCACTGAAAGGTATTTTTTTTGTTTGGTGCTGCACGGGTACTATTTGTCCGTACCCCATCACCCCGTACGGTACTTAAAGGCGGGTACATAGCCCTCAGATTGGTCATAGTGCTGAGCATTGTTCACGTTTCCGCTTGGATACGACATTTTATTAATGCGCCAATACTTACTCTAACAGTGCGGCCCCTGTTTAAATTATATGAAAATGTATAATATTTGTTTTGATTACGTACAGACACGATAACATTTTTGAATTTGAATATTTTGTCGATTACAAAAGTCGTTATCAATTCTTTAGTAGCCCATCACTAGTGTTATATACGGCATGTACGGCAAGGGAAGTATATTCCCGTAAAATTAAGGTTTGTGAAAAATGCCTATATCTTTTAGAGTTTTATGCAGATCCACGGGCGACGGCAGCTGTATATATATATATATACAAGGATATAGTCTATTGATCAGAATGTTTTTGTTTCAATTTGATTATATTCCAGGTCTATAGGGACCTATAAAGTCAGGACATGGTACGGGAAAATGTAGGTCGTGCCGCAAATCTGGCTTTCTCTATACGGGAAGTATATGACTCGTAAAGCACTGGCAGTAAGTTTGGGTTTACCGCTGCCGCACCCAATGTGTTAAGCCTCTACAAACTCACCGTCGAGGATCATCTTGGCAGCGATGGCAGTGGGCAGCCCCACGGTGCGCGCCATGGCCGTGTCCCCGGCCGGCTCGCCGCGCACCGTCATGGTGACCTCGCGCCGCTCCTTGCGCCCGTCCCGCCACGTCACGCCAACTTCATGCCGAAGCACCACGAAGTCTGTCTCGTCGGCACCTGACAATTTAAACGAAAACATTAAATCCCGTCTATCTCTTCATCCCCCAAACATACAGCTCAAACTATCTCCTGAAATGCAACTACTTATTCCACAATTTCGGCCCGACTTGAAGAATGAGAAACGATAACGATAAGTTCTGGTTTAGATAAGTTCTCATTTAGATATCGTTTGTGTGTCGCATAGACAGAAGCGGCTCGATTCGGGAAAACCAATGTCACTTTGACTTTAAAAATATCGTAGATAGATCTTATTGGGATCACAGCGGAATCGAAATAAACGTCAATTTTGACATGCCGTTTAGTTATCGATCTTTTAAAGATCTTTCCAAGATCTTAAACGTGTCTTAATCATTCTTTGAATCGGGCCGTTTGTTTCATTTGTGAACTAAACACCTTCGAGTCATATTATCCGATTTTGTTTATACTTATAAATACATATAATTTAAATCCACATCTTCCGAAGACGGATGATTCTAAAACCTAGTCCGCAACAAAGCACCCCACAACCACATGGTTCTTTCTTCACATGAAAAAAGATCTGTATAAATTATACGAGATACTCTATACTATAATTACCCAAGCGTGAACTTCATCCTAACCATTCTATTACCACTTTCTTGGTCCATATTGTCGCGTTTTCTTGCCTATTTCATACCAATATGTTAAGTGATCGGCCAATAAACAGTGTATACCAATGTTGGCCGAATGGTAATTGAAATTGACCAATAACCGTAACAGACGGTTACAGTTTATACGGTTTATAACGTTTCAGCCAACACTGGCGTATACCCTACACTGATACATATGGTTTCCATAATAACCACCCCATTGCCACTTCTTATTTTATACCTTACCTAATTTTAATTTATTAGTCAAGTAATGGCTGACAGTGTCGAGCGGTGTGTTCCTCTTGACCACGACACTGTCCTCGAGCAGCCCCAGCGACTCCAGCCCGGCCGCGCCGGCGCCGCCGATGCGCTCCGTCAGGCGCGTCTTCAGGTTCTCGTAGAAGATGGACGAGTCGGTGAGGCCCAGCAGCTCGCAGGCGAATTGACGCTGGAAATTATCAAGATTGTTCAATACTTAGGTTTAGCGTCGAAACTTATACTTGGAGAAAGATAAAGGGATAACGTAGGATGTGTGAAAAGAGCATACCCAAGTAATTTCAGGTCCTTCAGGATGGAGGGAGGGATGAGGGTTCGGGTCCACCAGCCCGAACAGCTGCATGGCGATCATAGTTTCAGCGAAACCTGGAAAGTATTGTAAGTTAAAAGTTGATCAAATACGGATTTTGTTTGGCTGACGACCTTTAACATGTCCAACATGTCCTGGGCATGCCTCATAGAGTATCATATTATGTATTTATTTACCTATTTCTGGGAGGGTGGAAACGCTAATAATAACACTGTTACTTATTCTAAAATAATGTTCCCATCCTACAAAAGATAGTCTGTTACATAAATAAATATTATAGGACAATTGTCCACATATTGACATACTCCCTATGAAAAAAAGAAAAAAATAAATTGGAAATAAGGTTTGGTAAAAAAAGACCTTGTTGGTACAAGCTTTGATCGCTGACTGTACCTTCCTTTAGACAAGCATCTAATACTCATCGAGATAATTCTAACAACACCACACAATTAGTTTACATTGTTTTATCACAGAGTTGACCAACCTCCTGTCTCCATCATCAGATCAGCCCCATGTCATCATAATATTGCATTGTCATCCGATTTACATATGTATGCAAAATTTCAGTTCAATCGGGAAGTTTAGCTTCCAAGATTTGATCCACCCACACTAACTAACATACATACATATGTACATACATACATACTAACAGGGCAAGTTAAATAAAAGCTTGTATAAAAGAGAAATATTACAAGTTTTACAACAAGTTATTGCACTACGGTAATCACTGGGTCATCAGCATTTAATAACTCCGTATCTCTATACCAGATGGCGTCTCTGAAGATGGTGTGTGTGTCCTCTATTCCGTACAGCCTGGCGTACTCCGTGCTGTATTCGGGAAGCCCTCAAAGGCGAAGCCGGGTAACACCAGTAAAGTTACTGCTACTACTACTAGACATTGGAATTTACCTCTGTACCGGATCGTGCCACGGAAGATTATGTGCGCTTACTCAATTCCGTACAGCTTGGTATAATGTCGTCATAGAAGCGTCCGCACACGCTACTGATATAATTTTAGATGTCGTGTCGCTTGGCGAACTGCTGGTTCGGAGCCCTCGGAATTAGCAAGAAGGGTAACTCGCGCTACTGACATCAGTAACCGCATTTACCTTTATACTGGATGGTGCCTCTGAAGATGGTGTGTGCGTCCTCAATTCCGAAGGTACAGCTTCCTATAATGTTGTGGCAGAAACGTCCACACACGCTAGCGCTACTGACATCAGTATCCGTATTTACCTCTGCACCGGATGGTGCCACGGAAGATCGTATGCGCGTCCTCTATTCTATACAGCTTGGCGTACTGGGTGCTGTCGCGGTTCGGGAAGCCCTCGAAAGCGAAGAAGGCAGGAAGTCCAGTTCGCGAGGTACTGATATCAGTATCCGTATTTACCTCTGTACCGGATGGTGCCACGGAAGATCGTGTGCGCGTCCTCTATTCCGTACAGCTTGGCGTACTGTGTGCTGTCGCGGTTGGGGAAGCCCTCGAAGGCGAAGCCGGGTAGGAAGTCTAATTCACGAGCTACGGACATCAGCTCGCCGCCGCTGAGGACCTCCACTATCTAACAATTTACATTAAATAAGCATAAATGACAATATTTATTTCAAGTAATATTTATGGGAATGCATTTCAATGCATTCGCATACTTGACCGTTGATAGATGTCAAATTGTATTAAAGTTCGAATCCACAATAGGGAGCGTGCATGAACTGTAGGAGGCAGCACAGGAGCCGTCAGATTTTTGGCGCGAGGCGTAAATGTGATGTTTATTGTTCCGATGTAGCCCACAAGATGGCAGAACCTACTATGCACAAGAAAACACGTAACGTGTAAATGTGCATGCTTATGGTTCCGATTCAGGCCACAAGATGGCAGACCCTCCAACGCGCACGGTCCCTATAGTTAAGTTTATATTAGACGATTGTAAATAAAATACTACTACGCCGTAGCATCCATAGCGTAACTTTACAATGTGAGTCCCTATCCCTAATATAATTGGCTTTGGCAATTGGAAGGAATATAAAATCCGTGATTTCCCGTAGGCTTTTATAATTATAAAGCAATGAGTCGGTCAAACGTTTAAATAAGTTATCCAAGTATCGCTTACCTGTCCTCTGCTTAGATATTTAGCTCCGGAGATTGTATTGAGCAGCACTCCTCGTGGGTTCCATGAAAACTTGTACCTCAGCGCGTTGTCACTGAACTCAGGCGCCGGCAGACCTACATATAAATTTAATTTTAAGATTTTTACAGTTTTATTAAACTGGATTTAAATTGCATATAAATCATATATAGAATGAAGTCCATTTTGCAATGTCGCCGACAGCATCGTTTTTTGGGACCATGAAATATCGGATATAATGCATAAAATCTATGTTAAAACTTTGAGATCAAAAGCGTGATATTCAAACGAATTTTCTTCGTCATCAGCGTCATACAGCAACACCTACCTCCACAGTAAGAGACGAAGGAGTCTACTCTTCCGCCATGGTTCTGCACGTCGTGGATGCACTCAAGGGCTAGAAGATGGTCTATGCCAGGATCTAGCCCAACTTCGTTGAGGATCGTCACTCCGGCCTCCTTAGCTCTGTAACATGAATACCACCTTAAAGGTCGGTTCGGTTATTTAAGGTACAAAAATCTGAACGAATCTGCGCAAGATTGAATCCGAAAGGAAGTCCCAACCACTTATGCCAATTTGTAAACCTTTACTTGATAAGGAAATAAATATATATCTTTTTTTTATTGAGGAATACTTAACCAAGAAATTGTGAGATGTAATTGACGGTTTTGTGGTGATAGTATGATAAACTATATGGATTCTGTCACTAGTCGAGTAGTTTTTGCATCTATGGTATTTTTTATGATAGAGGAGGCAAACGAGCAGACGGATCGCCTGATGATAAGCAATTACAGTCGCCCGTGGACATCAGAGGAGTTGTAAAGTGCATTGCCAGCGTCTAAGATGGGAGTACGCTCTTTTTGTGAAGACTTTCTGAAGGAATCCCGCAGACGACAGCTCATTCCACAGCTTAGCTCTGCGAGACAAGAAGTTTCTGGAGAAACACAGTAGAGGACTGCTAATGCCAATGACACCTGCCCTGCAATTCTGGGGGTGTTACATGCGCACATATTTAATGTTGCCCTCCCACACTTTGTCACATCAAAGTCGGTGCAGAGTTGGATTGGAAGTACTTAAGTATAAGGGTCTCACCGGCTGTGTAATTCCTGGACCTCAGGCTTCACATAAGTCGCCGTGACCAGAGGGGCCCATAGCGGATCTCGCAGCGGCATCATGCAACAGATAGGGCAACAAAGACACCACGAGTCACACGCAATACTATAGCGCGTAGTGTAACACAAAGGACCACGCTTGTAGGACTGCGACGATCTTGTGGTGATAAAGTAGGTATAAGGGTCTCACCGGCTGTGTAACTCCTGGACCTCAGGCCGCACATAAGACGCCGTGACCAGATGGGCCCCAGCATCAATAGCGGCTCTCGCAGCGGCCCCATGCAGCTCATAAGGCAATAAAGACACCACGAGACGAGCGCGCGACACCATCGCGCGCAGCGCGGCTTCGTCGTCGGCTTGTAAGTACGCCGAGCGCACGCCGTACCGCTCCGCTAGCGCGTCCGCCTCCTCCTTTACTTGGGACGCTGAAATCAAAAGATTATTTTAACACGTATAATAGCAATAATGGAATCAGACATCAATATGTTAAAAATCCTAGATGGAAACATGTAAGTGAAACGTAATGTAAGCTATTCTGTGCCTCTTTAGTTCAGAGGCGTCCGACACGTCGTTTTCTCTGATGACTGATCGGTGATCACGTGGTGCTTTCCATAGAAAACGAAGCGCCGGTAGCTCCGGCTCCGGCCAGGCCCCGGTCCGGTCTAGTGTGAGTCTTGTGAGTCGCGTGAAATTGAAGCTGTAGTAGGTACGCACTTTTATCACGCGCCTTGTTTGATCCTATTTTATGTGAAATTTATGTCATGTGAAAAAGAGAGCAGAAATTTCATCATTCTCGATTTGACACTGGTTTTTCATTCGCGTCTAGCTACAATGAACTAGTCGATTGAAAAATTGGAAAACATTAGAATAGTCGTATAAAATCCAAATAAATGGGCAATAAAAACATACCAATAGTTACAGAGATGTTCTTCTCCTTAGCGAGGTACTCGACCACGGGGGCGGACACCAGCCCACTGCCCAGGATCACCACCGAGTTCTGCTGGTCGTCACCTTCCACCTTGTGGCGAGAGCGACTGTAACACAATTTGCAAATTAAAGTCAATTTGCGGAAGACCAGCAACCAGCATATAAAATTTGTGATTGTGAAGATCGGCATAGGGAAAGAACTCTTGTATCTGTATAACCTACTTTGCTCAGACAGTCAAAAAGGAAGAGCTTCGCTCTTTCTGTTCTATTGATCTTCTGTAGCTATATAACATATTATTCAGTCACTAAAAGGGGCCTTATTCGAGATGCACAACTGTCAAATTTCGCGTCCACATCAAATCAACACTTGATTCTATCGCATGTTGATTGTATCAAGTGTTGATTCTATCAACTGTGGATATTATCATTTGGAACAATCAAAACTCATTCATAGAAAAAATAATCAAACAAAAATCAACTTTGTTTATTACTACTATATAGTTTGAAATGGCTCTGAACTCGAAGTGGTTCGGTTTGATTTGATTGTCACCTGACTGTGGATTGCTAATGTCAAATTTTGACAAGTGTTGATTTTATTGCTAGACTTTATTGTCCATGGGCTTGGGCACCATCTTGGATTTTTTGACGTACGACAGGGAATACCCTTCCTTTCCTACAATATATGGCATAGAGTAAAGCGTCTTTTTTTTTTAAAACATAAGTTTACAGGAATCAGCGACATCTTGTATTCGATAGGATAAGTAATGCGCTATGAACAATGCGGCGGCGAGTAGTGAAACTGTACCTGACAACGTCAATCAATTAAAAAGTGACCACACAGTTGATGGTCGATAAAGGCGATTATTAATTGAATTTTAACGACAATAAAGAACTATTGACATGCGATCTTTTTGTTGAACCCACACCTACACGTCGAATAATGCTCGCTCCACATATTCTCCTACAAACGCTCAAAATTGTAAAAAAAATTGATGCAATTTACTCCGCACCCAGTCTCAAGTTGCTTCTAAACCACGTTCACGAACCAAGTTGTAACCTAACACATCTGTAAATATAAGGCATATGATTTAGAGATAGAGTCCGTTTTTTTTAAATTACGAGATGGTTCATGAATAACCTTTATTACTATAAAAATAATACTACATTTGTCAATTTTTTTTCTGTATTGCGCTATTACATAATGCATAAAATTGATATAAAGATAGGTACCATAGTAGCTCGCTCACTTGGTCTATCAACAACTATTTTAATGCTCTTTGTACTCGTATACGCGACCCCACTGTATGTACAGTCGCCATCAGATATATCGGAACGCATGTATGAGATCTCAAATTATTAAGATAAGACCTACTGTACTGTCTATATTACTTACCAAGACCTAAGTGCCTATTATTTATATGTACCTACACAAAGATAATTCCTATGTTAAAAGGAGATTAAATACATATTTTGTTATTCAACTACAAATAAAATAAAATTTATCTTTTTCAGTTAACACATTTTTTTACCGATTTCTTTAATAAAATAAAACAATAAAGTATTATGTGACTATATTTCATTGTCTTCGGTGTAGATTATTTACTGATGTTCCAATTTCCTGTATCAGTTTGGTACCAGGAAATATAAAAACTACACCTCTTCAAAAACTTTGCTGGTAGTTCGACATCTGTAAGTTTAAATATAAAACATGATAAAAACACTTAAGTCAAAAACGTATACATAATATATTTGCCCTATATTCTGGTCGCTCGGTAGGGTGCTCAGAAGGCTGGGTGCATTTCCGCGCTGGTTAACAATGCTGATCCTCTGGTCACCAGAAGCCTATATAAGGCGCTCTCATAGAGCCACACTAGTGCCCTAGAGTTTCAAATTCAACCCCAAGTGCCACAAATATGTAGTTAAGGGTTTAAATTCTGGATCAAGAACATGGAATACTGTTCGCTAGTAAGGCCATAGGTATTAGAAAAAAATAATAGTAGGAGACGGCCGTGCTCATGGTAGGTGGTACAGGTGGGCCAGGCAAGCTCTGAAATTATGCACCTATTTTACTATAACTTTGTTCACCTGTGTATATTTACTGTTTCCATGATAATCATTTTTAATATGTAGCCCGTGTAATCGGGCTGTATCATTGGTCTCATATTTTTTAACACAAAATCATAATTTTAATTCAATAATTAATGGTGTTTTACATATTAATCATTAATGTACCTATTTTGCAAAATTTTCTTGCATATAATAATATTGTTTACTTCAATTGACGTGTTTATTATTTTCGTTACTATGTCAACGTTAATACTTAAAAAATTATAACGTGAAGGTTGAGTCCGCAGTACAGTTACAGTTCCAAACTCGAAATGTCTGAACAGTCATGAAATTTGGTATGTATACGTTAAAGGCCCCTTTTTCATGCCCACACCATTTGACATTTGGGGACCTCGAGGAACCGCAGCCATCTTGGAAAATGTGGACCATCCAGGAGAAATTCGCGTTTTACTCTAAATCTACGTTCTTTATTCAATAATCGTGTAAGGCAACATTCAAGCTTATAAAATTCTACATAAAATAGTTTCAGACATCTTTGCGAAAAACAAAATTATCTTGCTTTAAAAAATACTTGCTAAACCCAGATTTAGCCCTTATACCCTTTCATGGGATATTCTCTTAATAGGAAACTTGGAAGAATAAAAATTCCACTTTTAACTATACATTTGTACATAATCTACCCCAATATCAATATTTTACTTGACTGCAACTTAACCAGAAAGTAGGGTTATGGGTATAAGTACTGAGGATTCAGGACAGACTGTAGCTTAGGATACTGGACGGATTTTTTAAATGACGTATTATTTAGCCCTAAACTTTTTTCTTCCGTTAATTTTAGTAACTTTGTATTGCATAGCAATTGTATACTAACTGTGGATCTACTGATCAGGGTGATACAGTGACTCAATAGTTTAGGCGCTAGAAGAAAAAATATGATTTAATATTCGGAGTCCTCTTAAGGCGGCTGTATTGATTTTTCTTTAATAGAACAAGTAAAAGTAGGTTGTGAATGGCAAGAGGAATCGAACGATACGTCATTTAAAAAAATCCGTCCAGTATCCTAATACCTAGCTACTGGGTGTACTGAAACATCAGTACTTACACCCATAACCCTTCTTTCTGGTGTAGTCGCAGTAGAATAAAATGTTAATATTGGGGTAGACCACGTACAAATGTATAGTTAAAAATAGAATTCATATTCCTCCGAGTTTCCCTTTAAGAGAATGTCCCCTGGAAGTGTATAAGCGTTAAACTTAGATTCAGCAAGTATTCTCTATAACAAGATGTATTGTTCCGCAAAGATATCGAGAACTTTTTTGAGTAGAATTTAATAAGTTTTAATGTTGACTGTTGTGTTGATGGTACACATTTTCCAAGATGGCTCGGATTCCTCGAGGTCCCCAAATGTTAAATGGTTTGGGCATGAAAAAGGGGCCTTTAATTTATATACATAATAAATTTCATGACTGTTACAGAGATTTCGAGGTTGGTCCTAATCCGATTATGCTACATTGTGCGTCCGCAGCAAATTCGGTTCTCCATACAAATGTAGTTTCGCTCTCATTTTAAATCGGCTAGCTAGATTGCTCTGAAACTTTGTACTTACAATAGGATATGGTATGTCTATGCCTATAATTAATTTAAAACATAAATGTGAAATGAGAGCCAATTAAGTTCAATATTAAGAATATGTGTCGTTGTTGACTCGCCGACAACGGAATTGAGATCTATATGGGTGCCATGTTCTGTGCTGTGTAGAAAATCCTGAAATTATAATGGATTTGTCTTGGCTAGTTTTTACGTATAGGCTACGTATCACCGAAACGTCACAAACACCACGAAGGTTCGGCTTGTACGGGCCCTCGTTTTTCCTATATTCTTATACGCTGCGGAGACCTGGACTATCCGAAAGACAGAGGAGAAGACGATAGACGCCCTAGAAATATGGTGCTGGAGGAAAATGCTGGGGATATCCTGGACCGAGTTTCGGACTAATGTCTCCATCCTTAAAGAACTCCGTATCAAGCAGCGCCTTCCGACTCTCGTAAAGACCCGCATACTCAGTTTTTTCGGTCACGTCTCGAGGAGGAACAACGACTCCATAGAGCGTCTAGTGGTGCAGGGTAGAACAAACGGAAAAAGACCGCGCAAAAGGCCACCTATGCGATGGACTGGCCAAATCAAATCTGCCATGAAGGGTCCCCTGAACGCATTTGCCAGAATGGCCCCCAACCGCGAAAAATGGCGAGAAATCGTACGGCAAGCAACATCTGCGCCTGATATCAGCAGTTGACCACGACGCTCTGCAAAGAGTACAACGACAAAGAAGAAGAAGACGTATCATATTTGTCTAAAATTTGGTTTGTTGGTACACACACAAGGGATAGTCTCTAGCTAGGTACGGGGTGCCACACTCGTCAGCGCGACGGCGATATTTTTTACCTTTTACCTAAAAATCTCAAATTTGTGTACGGGCTCAGCTCCTGTTTCGTCTTAAGCCTAAATTTAACAGATTCTGACTCACAGGGGGCTTTGAGCATGCTGTTGCGTTCGTTTTCAAATTTTGAAAATAAACTAGCCTAACAACACAATAAATGCTTGTTTTTCCGCATTCTTCACTATATCTCCCTGTCTCACTACTATCTGACCTTCTAACCCAGAGGGGAAAATATACCTTATTGGGGATACTCCATCTTCCTAATGATAATATATTTTACTTTACTGAAAAGCAATCGGTACATGTTACAAGATGCACATTGTTAAGAGCCGGGGTTAGAACCCACGACCATTGGTTTTAAAATGAAGCTTTGTATATAATTTGTATTTTTATAATAAATCTGTTTTCTTGTTGACATTTTGTGGTATTGTATTGCTTTATGTTAATTGTCAAGATATTTTTTTCATTTGTCACATGCGTCACATGTACGTTTTTATGATAGATCTACATCGACGCAACTGCATATAATCACTACGTTTTAAGAGACGGGACTTCCATACTAGCGAGTGGAATCAGTTTGTTTCGCAAATCATTACCAAAATGTACGACAAAGAACTGTCAAAGAACCATAGTACCAACATAAGCGATTTAAATAGTGTAGTACGCTACACGCTTTACGATTCTTATCGATATCGATAAAATGGGGAGGGTTGAAACATAGGCTCCTGTCTACAAATTTTGTACTCGAAATCAGGTTAGCATCGAGTCCACATTTAAGTTGTATGTTATATAGTAGATAGTTCTTAATTGGACTACTATCTGGTCGGGCTTAATGTGGACCCGAATTATTTTAATACAGTTTTTAAGTCATGTTTTTTTATTTTATTAAATGCTTGATTTTCATAATGATGTGCACATACATGTTTGAATAAATGTAACTTTTCTATGAGAAGATGTATCAGGTCTTCGTTCCCAACAAATTTGGCCCACTGCCTGCATCTGAAAACATACAGCCTTGGAAAAACATGACTTTATTTACAGTTTATATTCCATGTGTTTGCTAATGAGATGATTAACTGCTTATTTCGCGCTAATATGCATCTATAAATCATGTTTTTCGGCATCCAGTTAGACCAGTTATCAACAACCCTTTATCAATGCTTTAACTTTTTATGTATTTATATGTCAGTTAATCATGAGAACGGGTCTGGCCTTGTTGGCAGCGACCCTGCCTATGAAGCCGATGGTCCCAGATTCAAATCCTGGAACGGGCATTTATTAGTGTGATGAGCATGAATATTTGTTCCTGAGACAAGGGTATTTCCTATATATTTATAAATACTTATAAATTAGGACTATGTACATATATATATATATTCATTATTACACAAACTGACTTAGTACTAAAGTATGAATGGCATGTGTTGTGGGTATATATATATATTGTTGTCTAAGTACCCACAACACATGCCATTCATACTTTAGTACTAAGTCAGTTTGTGTAATAATGTTCTATAATATTTCTTTATTTATCATAAAAACAGAGATTAATTTTCTTACATTTTAGGTTAATATATTAAATAATCACTAGATAAAAAATATGTTAACTAATGACCATTAATGCATAAGTAATAGATAATTTATGCATTATTAATCTTCGACGAATTAATTATGGTCATATTGCATGCTAGTTCTAAGGAAATTTCACATATTTAATTTAATTATATACTAGTTCACAACGAAAAATAATGTAAAATATCTAATTTTCGATGTGTTTATAGCCTGCTGACCCAAAATAAGGTCAAAAGTATCTAAAGCAATACTTACCAGTCTTCATCCAAGGGAAATTTCGCCATAAAATCCCTTTTTTCGTGATTTTCTCGAGTGGCTCGCTTGCCACATATTTCACACTTAGTAAACCGTTTTCTCGCTGGCATTGTAACAAACTCGCTCTTTACTCTGATCACGGTTGACTATTTTCGATTTTTTCACTAAATAATAAAGAAATTACACGAAATACCCGAACAAAACATTGAAGCCTTCAAAACAAACAAAGCAATTAGGCTGACAGTAGACTTGATGTAAACTTGACAGAATAAGTAGCACTGACGTTTTCTTTTTCTTCGTTGGCAATGATTTGCGAAACAAATTCCATACAAAACTTTTTTCTTCCTAGTTGCGTCAGCCTGATCGGAATTTGGCAGCTAACTCCATCTTGCGTCCAGTAGAAGAATCAAAATCGTACAGAAAAAACTACTCTCTGCCTTAGGATCCCCTTTTAAATGTCATAAATCCAAACATGGCAGCCATACCCATCGACAAAAAAGTCTACCGTTGATCTAATTTCATTTGACAGTTAACTAATACGTATTCGACACGCTTATATTTGACAACTAGAATCCTGACTAGAGCTGGGACTGCGTACCAAAAGTACGTCTCTGTTACTCGTACCAAAAGTACGTCTATAATACCAGTTTTACGAGTATGACCCCCAATAGGCAGTTTACGTATTTGCCGTGCTTAGGCGTCTTACAAATAAGGATTATTTATACAAATATCGACTTATTATTTCGGTAAGGGTCGGAAATATGGTGACGTTTTGAGTGAAGGCTATGAATCTATTGTCATATTTTTGTTATATATTATTACATTATTTTTAGATACAACAGACACCCAGACGACCATCTGTTAACAAAATTTTATTTTACCTAAAGTAACGGTAAGAATGGAGGTACGAGGTGATAAAAGTTTCATATTTGTTTTATTTCAGAAATCAAAGTCCGTACTTTTAAATACTCGACAAGCTAAAAGTAGTCTATTACAAATAACCTGTTCCAAAAACTATTCCGGTACAACGCCCCGCCTCTAGTGTGGATATTGTTCACTGACAGGTGGTGATAATAGCAATTCGACAAGTCACAATATTTCTCACATCAAATGGAAATCAACACGAAACGTCAATTTTAGCATGTCGAATAAGGGCCCAGGTATATCGGAACGGCTAAGGTATTCACAAATATCTCTTCTTCTTCACGTGCCATCTCCGTTCAGAAAGTCGGCGACCATATGTCTATATGTCTCTCTATTTTCAGTCAGCGAATTAGTCTATTTATGCTCTTAATTTTCAACCAGTCTCTTATAATTTAGTGCATGATGTGCGCCTTCTACCATGACCACGCTTTCCTTCCATTTTTAAAGTATACGTTCAGATATCTTTGAGGATATTAGCCGCTCCTATATGTCTGATATTCTGGAAACTTACTTATTTGATGATCGCAATTCGTTGATGTATTCGAAAGGCGGTGTCAGTTTGCCGTTGCTCGTGATTATAGCCTGTAAAACGTAGATTTTGTAGGAATATAACGAGTTGGTTACCCTTATCAGTTTATTACAGAATATTTGAATAGCAACAAAGAAAAAAAGGAGGAAAAGCCACATCAACAAGGCTCGGAAAAACGCTTCATTTTGAAAACAGTAACCGTGATTTAGGACCTTTACGACCCATTTATTAGTCCAAAATGTTCGTTAACAGTCTATTCTACGGACGCCATTGGGGCAAATTCAATAGTTGAAATTCGTTTAAGGAAGTCTCTGTTATACGAAACAGGGTTATATTTTCAAAATGACGGGCATTTTTTCGAGCCCTGCACATCAAGACTAGCATATATACTGGCATGATGCGATGTAGCTAATAGCTATATTGTTGGTTTCCAATTACATTAGCACGGACACTATACTTCGTTCTTAGCGTCGATATCTCATGTCCAAGGAGCTCAAAATCTGCCCATATTTACTGATCTAGAGATAGAACGAAATCATACTGAGTCTATGGATATTATGTCTTACCCCTTGAACCACGGGTGAGAAGTCGTGTTCCTCCAAGGGCCGCGAAGCATCAGACTTCATGATGTCCTCAGCATAGGGGAAGAGCAAATCTCCGAAAAAGTCCGTAGACTCGCGCGGCAGCTGCGTCGGCATGTTGTCGATGGAGCACACCAGGACGCCTGGGCCCTTGAAACTAAAATATGATATGGTATTATAAATTATAGGAAGAAAATGTGGTTCTTCTCTATTCTAACTTTTGGTCCTTCGAGCCGCACATAAATCAGCCAAATATTCACACAGACTTTAAAAAATTCAGGATGGTTTAATAGAAACAAGAAACATTAATAATCTGAATATTGCTATGAATTAGAGCAATTTCAATTGTAGACAGAGCGCTGAAAGTGTCCAAGTGCTTGTAGTATGATGATTGGCCAAATAGCGGTAGCAGACGACCCCCAAAGTGGAGAAAAGAGGTTAAAATGAACAAACCTTTTAGTGTCCTTATTTCTATCGGCGTCGTAAAGACAGAAGGGCGTGTCGATGGTGGTGCACTCGTTCATGAATTCAATGGAGCCGCCTGGATCTGCTGAGATGTCGCAAATTGCCAGCATTCTGGGAAATATATAAGAAGGAGAATTATGTACACGGAAGAAAAATGATAGACGATCCTCGTTGTTTCTGGTTACATAACGCCTTACCACGCCCACTTATCTCAATTTATAAGATCACGGTGGTTGGAACTAAGGCGTATATTATCTATCTATTCTACTACAGTAAAGCTCAAAAATAGTCTCTGTTTTTAGGAGTGTATGACATGTATATACACGTGGTATATATGTGGGTAGGTTTGTCCACTATTTTGTCTTGGAATCACCACGACCTACCGCCACCAGAGCTGAATGTAGACCAGATCTAGCACCTTTAGTATTGCTGTTACATAGTACTGACCGGTGCGGTAGAGCGGGCGCGCCGATGCTTTTGGGCAGCCAGGGCGTGTTGGAGGGGATGAGGAGGTGCTTGGCGTCGGGGATGGTCAGCAGCTTGGGGCTGTCCACCGCCCAGTAGATGCAGTTCACCAGCACGGACGTGTAGGGTGCTATCTGTTGATGAAAACATGTTTTTTTACTGCATAAAATTGGGTTGGTCTCAGACTGTCTAGAACACAAAATAACTAGTGTAATATTTTGCCTATATCCCTTTTAGTTTACATCGCAAACGGTCTAGAACACAAAATGACTACAATTATTTAGACCTTTATTTATCTACGTATCGTCGATTTACCTTTACGTTAGCGATGTCGACGGAGCCCCGCGGTCGGGGCTCCTATTTCTGTGCGGTTTGGCCTTCGGCCATTAAAATATAACTAACTAACCTAACCTACCTATAAGTGGTCATTTTGTGTTCTAGACCGTTAGCGATGTAGACTAAAAGGGATATAGGCAAAATATTATACTAGTTATTTTGTGTTTTAGACCGTTAGCGATGTAGACTAAAAGGGATATAGGCAAAATATTATACTAGTTATTTTGTGTTTTAGACCGTTAGCGATGTAGACTAAAAGGGATATAGGCAAAATATTATACTAGTTATTTTGTGTTTTAGACCGTTAGCGATGTAGACTAAAAGGGATATAGGCAAAATATTATACTAGTTATTTTGTGTTTTAGACCGTTAGCGATGTAGACTAAAAGGGATATAGGCAAAATATTACACTAGTTATTTTGTGTTCTAGACGGTCCGAGACCAAAGCATAAAATTTGGTAGTGGTGGTGAGGATTTAAGCCCTATCTCCCATGATACCTTTAAAAGAGCTTAAGAAGTAATGAGAAGATATCTAGTTTGAATATGTAGAAAGTGTACATTAATATTCACGGAGAATAGTTTAGTTTTTTTTTTAATTTATTTATAAAAGAGAAATTACATCGGCTATGATCACTTATCTGCCAAACTGCATAGCAGTTTGTTGGCAGAAAACTTATTCTACCCTCCAACATTGGTAAGTAAGAGGCTCACTCCTTGGCAAGGCTCGGAAACCGGTTAAATTTCCAAACCGTTATCATGTACTCGGCGCAAAACCTTTTTTATTTCGGATTCGCTCGAAAAACCGTTATTATATAACCGGTTTTTATGAGAACAGTTCTTGTCAAACTAACCGATTTAGAACAATAAAAACCGGTTTATTCCTATGTCGGTTTTTTTAGGTTAGAATAAAGTTCCTAAAACGTTCGCGTTCTTATAAAAGTTCGGAGTAAAACCGAAATAAACAGGTAATTACAGGTATTTTAAAAACCGGTTCCGGGCCTTGCTCCTTGGATATGCTTAAATTGCTTAAGAGAGCAGAAAGGCAGAGTTTTAAGTAGATCAGTGCTATGTACAAAGTCCCCAAATGGATAAAATGTGGCTACGTATTTAGCACTTGACGTTGAAAGTGAAATTAAGCCAATAGAATTAATCTAGCCCACTCCATGACCGATAACGCAGCCGATGTTATTCTGTCGTATTTGTTTACTGCGTTATCTTAAAGATAAACTGCAAGGGTAATGAGGCGCAATCTTGATGCACTGTAAGGGCGAATAATCAGCTGTTTACCTACCGTAAGCGCTTGCCTATTGAAAATAAAGTTGTACTTGTTCTGGCAGTCAAATAAAATGAATGATTATGTAGATTGCACAAAGTAGATTATTGAAATAGACTTTAATCGACCGGAATATGGACCGTGATTACTTTTTATATTGTTTTCAGCTCCCGATATCCCGGTCGATTTAAGTCTTGCGAAACCGTGAATCATTGAAAACTGTTAATTAAAATAGATCAGCACCGTAAAAATTTGTTTTTGAACTCGAATAAAAGAATTTGTAGGATCCTAAAGGTAACCTATTTAGTAATCTAATTACAATGTAAAGAGGGAGATATATTGTACAATTGTGACTCCATATTTTACCTTTTGCGCGAAGGTAGAGATGTATCGCTCAGGGTGTTCTTCATACTCCTGCGCGTCGTAACCGCCGCCATTCTTCCTCTCCAAGTGGTGCCGCCGGCGCACCTCGCACCCGTAGATCTTGTTTGGACCTGTAATCATAAACATGTAGAAAAGTGTTTTTTTAAACCTTCAGATAGTAAATGTAGGAAAGTATCTTGCGCAAATGAAAAAGTACCTAAATACGAGTAAGGTAAGCCTATTATTGGCAATAGGCTCTGTTAAGTGTAGTTATTGGCCTCTATTTTTGGAAAGTAACCAGTCCATGCTGCCTCAAAACAAGCTTTATTCAGCAGCAATCGTTAGAGGCTAGTCAACAATAGTAAAGTTTTCCTAAATATGAGTTTAAAAAGCTGATATATTGAAGAACAACTTACTTCCATGTTCCGCTACTTTTCTGAGCATTTCCGGTGGAACATATTCGTGGGGTAGCTCTGAGAATATTTCTTGACTTCCCTGAAATCATATAAATTATAGTTATATTATATTGAATATTACTTATCGATTGATTAATTAAATAGTAGACGGCACTATATTATACCCCAACATTGCCCCATCCAGGGATCGGAACCGGTTTTTTGGAAAAACTTTGAAATAAACATATATTTCGGTTTATTTTGTACTCCAAATATAGGACTCGGTTGTGTTTTTAGATAACGACTTCGTATTATTAGATTGCCCAATTAGAAATGAAATAATTAACAAAGAACGAAAAAATACCGTTTTCGTTCCCATAGAAAAAATACCGGTTTCCGATCCCTGGCCCCATCTTCCTCCTTCCTCAAACTCTCTGATAAGTGCCCACTTATCAGATAGTTTGAAGGACCTCTTCATTCAGCTTTGGACCCAGCAACCCGAACCAACATTCGAGTGGTATATACGCTTAGGGTTCAATACAAAAACAACTCTGTTTCATTTAATTAAGATTTACATTTCATTGGAGGTAACTTGTACTAATATTCTCATATTCCAATGAGGTGTAATGTAAATCTTAACTAAATGAAACAGAGTTGTTTTCGTTTTGTTTCGTTCGCTTTTAAAATAAAACTTTTTAACAAAAAATAAAACCGATTTCAAATATTACCAAAAGCGCCATACATGTACCTATAACATTTGAAGAGTTCCCTCGAGTTCTCCAAAATCCCATCATCAGACCCCGACTTGGTGCCAACGGGACCATCTCGGGGTTAAACCCGTTCGGTTAAAAAAAAATTGTAAATCGGTTCACGATTCTCGGAGATATCGAGTAACATACATACAAAAAAAAAACAATCGAATTGAGAACCTCCTCCTTTTTTGAAGTCTGTTAACAAAACAAATTCAACTCTATTTTCTAATACCATTGATTCAAATTCAATTGCCAATTTTCCTTATATCGTGGGTCGCTAGAGGATATTACCTATCCTTGAGTATCCATCATACCTCATACATACCTGGGACACGTTTCCTGAGCCAGTAAATACGAACGTCAGTGGTCCCAGTGATTTAGGCATCATGCCAAGCGCCACCTCGTACCCGGCGTCTCTGATGGCTTGTCGCGCCATGCTCGAGTTGCGGTAGTTGTGAGCTGGTCCGATGTGCTGGAACACACAGGATGTATATGTTACTGTAAAAGCCCGAAGTACGGTAAAATCTAGGATATACCGGTAAGACCTAGGTTTTACCGATGCCGATCGGTAAAACCCCGAAATGTGAAATAATTATTGTTCACTTCGGGCTTTTACCGACATGGATTTGGTAAATCCTAGGTCTTACCACGGCGACCGGTAAAGGTTGAATCATGCACTGGTTTTTGACAGTATTAGATGAAAATCTTGTATCAGTGTAAGGGGCGTTACATGTAGCGCCATTTAGAGTGATGCTTCGTATTGTTTCGGCTATTTTACTAGTCATATAGGTCTAGGTTTTTCGGTTTTGCTGAAGGTGAGAGTGAACTCTACTCACTGCAAATTCGAACGCCGTGAGTAGGGATGTAGAAGTCCTGAGAGCAGAGTAATGTACAGTGTGTCACATACCCTTTGTAAGGAATGTGCCCAGTTGGTGGGAATTTTCGGGCTGTAGCTAGCCGCTGTAATGGGTAACAGAAACGCGTTCCGTATGTGCTTCGTTTTCCAGATGACTAGGGTGCACTGCATAATGCAGAGATTATTATATCGCGAACGATTGGCATCTTGACTAGGTACCAAGGTTTAGGTATAGTTTACAGTAAAAACAAATTAGGTATCTATTAATAGTTCTCGCTTGTTGAAGCGATCAAATAACACCCGCTTTCAATTAAATCAATCAACCTTGAGGATGCTGTTGCGGCTGTCGAAGCACTGCAGCGCGTCCGGCATGTTCGCTGAGGCGCGAGTAGATGACTTTTTTGCCATTAGGCAGAAAAGAATCGCCTCCATGCTGAGACGGGTGCGCGGCAGCAGCAATAGTCTACTCAAGGTATTGGCCGAGCGCCTCGAGTGCCCCGTTATAAAGTTTTGGGTGGAGGTGGCAATTGGGGCAGCGAAATAGAGTATGGCAACCTGCGCTCCTACTCTCCACACATCTTAGTTTTTAGTTATAAGTTCTCATTTTTATTTTTCTCTAAGTACCTAAATAGCATAGTTTTAAGTTTATACTAATAGTCGTTATGGATCAGTGATCTGAAATAAACGGTGTCTTTTGTTTTTTTTTTTTTTTTATACCCAGGGTACGACGCGAAACTTAAATACGTCTTTTTCTACACATTAAAGGTTGTGCTAAACTATTTCTTTTATACCTAACATTTTATTCTGTAAGAAAAGGAGACCCTTGACCTGTCCGATGCGTCGCGTGTGATGTCACGGTGCGAAGCTCATGAACACGACCGCACAGGACCGTATCCTAAAGGCAGCAGTGCATCAGCGCCAGAGTACTCTGAACGTACCGCACGAAAGAAAAGTACGGTAAGCGATAAAAACTTGTACAAACAATGTTTTTTGTTTCCAAAAAAATACTAAATCGTACTTTTCTTCCGATTTACATAAACCAAAATTCAAGTGTCAAGTTTAGGTCCCAAGATTAAGTTTTATAAAAGCTTGTAAAAACTCAAGTATGCGAAAAACACATGTACAAAGAAACAACTTGATATAAATAATAAATAGTTTGTATTCAAAATACTACGGACGCCTTATAAAGAAATGTGTCGGAGAATTTTCCGGAGAATATTCTTAGGAGTAATGAGAAATTTGCTCTATTAAGTTTAAAATATTGTTTCGAGACCAGGTCGCTTTACTAATATCAATAAAACACACATAGGCATTTAATTTGAGCAAAAAAAGGAACATTATCCTAATAAATAAGTACCGAGGGACCGCGCTGGAGCTCAGGCAGTACTGAGCGAGGCCATCGCCTCTTGGAACTCCAGCTCGAGTAATAATTAATGCCCTTTACATTTTCGGGGGTCGGTGTGGGTGGTGCAACTAACACCTCTTGAACAGATGGACACATGATTCTACGGGGCATAATTGGATCGCCATTTAGAGGCGACGGGGTTACGTCAGGGTCACGCGGGGTAGTTATTCTGGAAAGCAACAGCATGAATGATAAGCGTGTTCTCCCTGTCCTCTTTTTTTTGACGCAGGGGTAAATGCATTTACGCATCTCACCTCGGGCTGGGGAAGCCCATTGGGGGGTGCACGGTGGGCTGCGCGCCAAGGGAAGGCGGCCATAACTAATATTTCATGATTTTTCCTGATTTCTTCTACTTTTTCTTTAAGGTAGTATATTTAAAAAAAACGTGTTGCATGCAAAATATATTCATAAATTCTAACAAAAAAGTCATTCTCTTACCACCCGGGTGGTATGTGGGACTCGCTCCTCCCGTAACTCCCTCTGTTAGCCAGAGGAAGGGGAAGAGAATACCCACTAACATCCCCTGCGGTGTCATCCTCTTTGCCGTTAGGGGAGCGTCAGGGGATCGCTTGCGGCATTCTATCCGCGACGCCCCTCGGCAGCCCGACTGACCTGTGTTGGACACCCGCGCCAATGAGGAAGAGCACCAGGACGCTTGGCTCTCCTCCCACACGTGCAGAGCCATTCCGTCTGGGCCCCCCAATCCACTGGCTCTACGAAGGGGAGGAACTAGCTGTTGGCTAGGGCACATTGCCTACCTAGGGAGGAGACCCTCCCTCTCCGCCTACGCCGGAGCGGTAGCGCATCTGCACTATCTTCGCGCAACCGCTCCGCTGCTTCCTTTAGGGAAATCACGGTTTCGCAAAAGACCTCAACTTCCTTCCATGCCCTCTTGCTGCGCAACATGGGCGACACGACGTCGTGCAGCGAGAGGTCCCCACTCGTGATTTCCGCTGCCACCACCATGTTTTGGCGTACCACAGCCCATCGCCTGCACGATTCAAGTGTGTGCTGGGCCGTGTCATGGCAGATTGTTGAAGCAACCGTGTCCGGTTGTTACCTGCGTCAATCTGTAGCTGGGCACCCCGTGTTCTCTATGGAGCCACTGGTTGAATGACTGGAGGAGAGCCCCTATACTGCGGACTCTATAGGAGGAATCCTCCTGGTCGCTCTTTCAGCGGTCCCACAGTCTCTTGACAGCCTGTCGTTGCTCTCTCTTCGCCTCCTCTGGGTCGAGGCGTTCTCCACGCGCTCTGGCCTCTGCTTTCATACGGTAATTTCCAGCTATCATTTTAGCTTCCAGCTACCAGGGTGGAGTACCTGCCAGGGCTCATGCCACCGCGAAATAAACCGTATGGTATGCCTTTATTATGCGCAAGGCCACCACCCTCAGCGGACGCCTTAGGAGAGGCTTGGCTTTAGCCAAGAGCCTGTCTGCCCAAATTCGTGCCCCGTATAAGGCCATGCTCCGAACAACGCCCACGTACAGGCACCGACAAGGGGCTATCGGCCCACCCACGTTTGGTAATAGCCGGCTAAGGGCTGAGGCAGCACCCACGATTCGGGGCGCTAACCTGAGGAAATACTGTTCAAAATTCCACCTCCGGTCAAGAACAAGACCCAGGTACTTCATGTGTGAATTGACCGGAACCCTCTCACCTGCAACAGCTATAGTTAAGTCCTCAGGTAGCGCCCTTCCAGGTCCCTCGAAGACAATTGCTTCAGTCTTCGAGAGGGACACATTCAATCCTAGGCGTTCGATGCGACCCACTGACATCTCTGTCGCTACCGCCGCTCTGAAAAAGTTATCGTCCATGTGCCTTCCCCGCACAGCCACCATGGTGTCGTCAGCATAGCAGATGGTGATCATGCAGGGAAGCTGGGCCCCCCTTATGGCCCAGTCATACGATATATTCCATATCAGGGGAGTGTTCTCCCTGTCCCACCTTCCGTACTCCAGAGAGAGCCGCCGCGGCTTGTTGTTGAAAAATTGTAACTAAACCTACAGCAAAACCAGAACATTAACAGTCAGCACTATGACTATTTTTATGAAATACGAGTGTTAAATATATTATCAGTGGGAGCGGGACAGCAATAAACAGTGTAACGATGCACGTTATTCTAATCAAAGTAAGATTAGGTTATACTCTGCGCGACTGTACAATCGCGAGAGTAGTTTCAGCGTAGCAACAACGTTAGCAGTTTTGATCGCGCGGTACGTTCAAAGTACTCTGGCGCTGATGCCTTTAGGGTCCGGTCCTGTGCGGTCGCGTTCATGAGCTTCGCGCCGTGACATCACACGCGACGCGTCGGATAGGTCAAGTGTCTCCTTTTCTTAGAGAATAAAATGTTAGGTATAAAAGAAATAGTTTAGCACAACCTTTAATATGTAGAAAAGGACGTATTTAAGTTTTGTCTCGTACCCTGATTATAAATAAAAAAAAAAACCGTTTATTTCAGATCACTGATCCATAACGACTATTAGTATAAACTTAAAACTATGCTAATTAGGTAGGTACTAAGAGAAAAACAAAAATAAGAACTTATAACTAAACACTAAGATGTGTGGAGAGTAGGGGGCGCAGGTTGCCATACTCTATTTCGCTCTCCCAATTGCCACCTCCACCCAAAACTTTATAACGGGGCACTCGAGGCGCTCGGCCAACACCTTGAGTAGACTGTTGCTGCTGCCGCGCACCCGTCTCAGCATGGAGGCGATTCTTTTCCGCCTAATGGCAAAAGTCATCTACTCGCTCCTCAGCGAACATGACGGACGCGCTGCAGTGCTTCGGCAGCCGCAACAGCATCCTCAATATGTTATTATATTTAACGCGCAATGCGTTCTAGGCTGGTTGTGTAAACTTCACCCACAGGCTGCATGTGTAGAAAGTCTGACAGTAAGCTCTAAAGAGCGTCAATTTAACTGATGTATTACACCGTGGGAACCTGCGGGCAAGCATATTGCCTCTCACTGCTGTCGCTCTTTTTTCCCTTTCCAGATCCAGATCGTCATTCAATTCAGTTGTAAGCTATGCCCCAGATACTTAAAGCGATCTACAACTTTGAGGGGTACAACATGATCCTCGGCTCCGTAGACGGGTTATACTTACGAGCTTTGAATATAACAAACTGACTTTGGGCCGTGTTGTATTTTAGACCATGCTGCCCGGCGTATTCCTCACAAATATTGATGAGCTGTCGTACCGCGTCAGCCGAAGGCCTCAGCAACGCCATGTCGTCAGCGTAACTTATATTGTTAAAACACACATCATCTGTATGGCAACCGACATGTGCCCTGCTGAGTGCCTCGATCAACTCGTTTACGTAGACGTTGAAAAGGAGAAAGGATGTTAGCCCTCCCTGTCTCGCTCCACTTTGTAGTTTGTACTCGTCAGACTCCTTTCCCGCCCATCTCACTCGGTTGACCTGGCTGTTGTACCAATGTTTAAGCAACGCGATATATTCAATGGAATCTCCCGTTTTTGTAAGCTTGTACTATAGCTTGTCTTACACAACCAGGTCAAACGTCTTTGACAAGTCCAGAAAGTACGCATAGATCGGCGTGTTCCTGTCCTTGTAGTACCTGACAGCTTGCTTAAGACACAAAATCGCATTTTCGGTCGACAGCAGTCTTACAGAATAGAGCTGTAAGATTCCGGTTCAAATAACCCTTTACCGGCGCGGTTCCTTTGTTCCGACCGGCCGTACGAATAGTTCCTAGGGACGCGGAGGCCTCCTTTCGCATTCACATCAGCTGTCCACGGCGCTTAAAGACGTTCCTGGCTAACCAGGAGCGGCCCTCGGTACGACCAACTAGCATGACAGGGGAGTACCAACATACCACGGAACCAGACAGGCTTATTTCTCTCCCTTACGAACCACTACCATAACCCACGTTTGGCAAAAGGTTTTTTACTTAAAACAAAATTATTTAATTGAAAGCATCTGGGTGTCATTTGATCACCCATCCATAGTCGCTTCAACAGGCGGGAACTATTAATAGATACCTAATTTGTTTTTACTGTAAACTATACCTAAACCTTGGTACCTAGTCAAGATGCCAATCGTTCGCGATATGCACCCTAGTCATCTGGAAAACGAACCACATACGGAACGCGTTTCTGTTACCCATTACAGCGGCTAGCTACAGCCCGAAAATTCCCACCAACTGGGCATATTGCTTACAATGGGTATGTGACACACTGTACATTACTTACGAAGCATCACTCTAACTGGCGCTACATGTAACGCGCCTTACACTGATACAAGATTTTCATCTAATAATGTCAAGAACCAGTGGATGATTCAACCTTTACCGGTCGACGTGGTAAGACCTAGGATTTACCAAATCCATGTCGGTAAAAGCCCGAAGTGAACAATAATTATTTCACATTTCGGGCTTTTACCGATCGGCATCGGTAAAACCTAGGTCTTACTGGTATATCCTAGGTTTTACCGTACTTCGGGCTTTTACAGTAACACATACATCTCTTTCTAATCAAACGGACCTTAAAAAATTTAAACAAAGTATTTTTTTTTTACGAAAAGGTAAGCATTTACCACAATCTCACCTGATGGAAAGTGCCGATGCAGTCTAGGATGGAACATGCTTACCTAAAAGATGTCTATTCACTCTCGATTTAAAAAGGTCCAAGTTATAGTGGACTGGGAATAGATTTGCAGGAAGTGAATTCCACTCCTTAGCCGTTCGCATGAGAAAGCTGGATGAGTAGCGTTTAGTGCGAATGTTGTCATTGGCTGAGTTGTCGCAGGATATGGAATACCAACTCAGCCAATGACATAATTCCACAAACAAAAAGTGGTATTTCATTGGTGAAATGACTGAGTCACCTAGTTCGGTTAGTTTACATTAAAATAATAGCACGCTAATGGAATACACAATGGAAGCAAGTGTGGATGGGGCGGGAGTTCTAAAGACTAAACAGTTCTCAGCCAGCAGAATAACCCTGATAGCTATAGCAAACAATTACAATGTCAACAGAATGCAGAACTAGTCAGCTCAAAGACTTACTCCTGCGTTAAATATGTCATTTAATTGCATTCCGCTTCTGCTTTGTGCACTAGCATCAAGCACAACTCTGACCTTAGTGGTCGTTCTGTAATTGCGGACGATTGCGTGATGTGTAATTTGATAACCATCCCATCAAAACATAAATGTGAAATGAGAGCCAAGTTCAATATTAAGAATACGCGTTGTTGTTAACTTCGCCGTTAAAAATTGAGATCCATAGGGTTGCCAAGTTCTAATTCAATTGGGATGTAATTAAAGTTCAGGATTTGACTTTGCTAGTTTTTACGTATATTCGTTAGTTTTACTTATCTAAAGTAGAGTTCTATGTAGTTTTTTTTTAGTATAACGGTGTGGCTTTGAAGTGTGATAGCAACACTCTATTTATGAACTACTCGTAAAGTCGTCTCATTTTCTTTAGTGGGTCAGTATAAACTGAAGGTAAAATTGTAGCGTGGCAACACTTATCACGACATCCGAGATTACCCAAGATACGTGTATCTAAGGGTATATTTTATTACCTATTTATCGTCTTGATATGATAATGAATTGTATACATAATCAAAATCATGTCATTAGAAGATAGGTACTTAGGTAGGAACATATAAATAACGTCATATCAATAACGTAAAACTTCTACACAGATTCTTCAGGAAATTAGCCGAATAGTGAACATCCTCTCATTCGAAGTCTGTCAAAAATGGTCAAGTCCCCATGCTAACTTTTCTGTATGTGAAATGTTGCAGATGTTGTGTTTTTCAAAGACGTTCCACCTCAAGGTATAGTCTAGAATGTTCTACATACCATGAAGGGCGTGTGGTGTCCCAGCGCCAGCAGTCGCAGCCCGAGTCCATGTAATATGTTGATCATGCCGGCAACGCCCGCGTACTTTCCGAACGCTACCACCCGGTTGCCTGCATCGTCCATCAGCTTTTCGTAGTCTATTAGTCTGATGTTCTGAAAAAAAAACCACTTTGTTATAAGTATGTCCTAGCTACCGTCTAATCAGGTTAGGTTAGGGAGATTAGAAATAAGTGCTCAGATAGACACAGGAACGAAGAAAAAAGAGAAAGAATACCGCAAGCTCCTGTCAAAGCGCTACCACACACTAGCGTCTCCCTAGTGTCGGCGTCTAGTAAACTCTATGGCTGCTGCTCGTTGCAACGTTGGCGCAACTGCGCAGCGATGCAATTTTCCATAGCGGACTAGATGCCGACGCTCAAAACACGCTAGTGTGCGGTGGTTCTTAGGCTGCAATTCTACTGAGACAGAGATGAGAGGAATCAATCAATAGTATTGGATGCAATCCACATCTATTCTCCGCTCCGCCGAATGCTATTGGTATATTGGATTGGGCAAATTTTGTTGTAATAGGGTTGTTTCCAATTTTTTGAAACGCTTGTATTACGTTCTATATTAACTAAAAGTTGCCCTAAAATTCAACTTTTATACTTAAAACGGCTTTAAATATGTTAAATTAAGAAAATATATTTTGACAGATGCTTTCGCGCCCAAAACGCTCTTTGAAAATTGTGTGACGTCACAGTTTACGGTTTGACACATAACTACATACACACGTAGAAGATACGAACTGTCAACTGACATTTAGTAGCATAGTGCAGAAAAACCTCTTAATTCCAGCTTTTTCCGTGTAAGAGTGTGACTAGGGTTTGATATATATTCCTAACGTCTGCATGACAAAATAGTTACCTTAGCCAAGATGGCGTCCAGCATGGGCATATTGGCCTCCTGTGCCTTGATGGTGTGTGAAAAGAAGCAGTAAGTCTTGTTCGGGATAAGGAGGTCTATAGGAGTCTGCTTCACGCCGAAGATGACGTTGGCTTCGCTGATGTCTTCTTGGATCACTGCGCCAGCGCTTATGTAAGACTAGAATAAGACAACTATTTAATTTTCTGGTTAGATCATTTTCATTAGAAGCTTAGACTACAGTCGTTATCAGATATATCGAGCGGCTAAGGTGTTCATAAATATTTGAACACGCCCTCTAATGCTATGGCAATAGAGGCGTGTTCAGATATTTGTGAGCACCTTCGCCGCTCCGATATATCTGATGGCGACTGTACAATAATTTGAATGGTTCTTATCAAGGGTGTAGCCCAAATGCCAATCGTTTGCGCCATAGCGAACTAAACGATAATGTCTCATTATCACTCTTCCATATAAGTGCGACACAGATTCGATAGCGTTTCGTTCGCTACGGCGCAAACGATTGGCATCTTGGCTAGTTTTCTATATGTCACCATTAGGGTTTGCAACCTGTATCCGAAAATAATTTGAACATATATATCAGATCTGGATCCGGATCCACGAATCTTCCCTTAAATTTCAGATCTGTCGTGCAAACCCTAGTCACCATAGTCCAAGCATGTAGGATATATAGGGTAAGCGAGCCGATTAGGGGGGTTGAAGATTAGGGGGGGCAGCGAAGCGGTACTGGCCACTCCTACACCGACTGACCATGTACCTGCATGGGGTAAGCGCGCCTATTTGAGGGCTGCACGATGACCTTGACTCCGTTCCGCACGAAGCGATTCACGTTTAATGGAGAAAACGGCGCCCTCCGCTCCCATACTGACTGGTCTTCGCGACGGATGGCTATCACTTTTCGGGACTGTAACAAAGGGGAAATTTAAGAAAACAATCGTAATGTAGGTAACATGTTGATTTTTATAACTAAATCTAGTTAAATAGATAGAAAATGAGGAATTTATCACAATTTGGAAACTTTAAAAACATATGGAAATAATAAAAAATAAAAGACCTCTAAGTTTCTAAATATAAGCTTTATTAAACTTCCAAAAAGGAAAAAAAAACGTACCATTCGATTCCTTAACTATATATGTACATAAACGCAATATGGCACTGACAAAATCGCAATTAGGTTCTTTGTTTTTGTGCAAAAAAAACCAGTGATATCCGAATCAAACACGCCTAGTGACCCTGTGACTGTAGTGTGCTCAGACAGACCAACAAGTGTGGTAACGTTGAAAGCGAACACAGCCGACGCGCATGAATGAGGGTAGACCGAGCGCGGTCTACAATGGGACTAGACAACTTTGACGCCCGCTATCTCCAGTTACCCATGAACAAGATGCATGTAACTTTTGACGACCGGTTTGGCCTAGTGGGTAGTGACCCTGCCTACGAAGCTGATGGTCCCGGGTTCAAATCCTGGTAAGGGCATTTATTCGTGTGATGAGCATGGATATTTGTTCCTGAGTCATGGGTGTTTTCTATGTATTTAAGTATTTATAAATATTTATATATTATATATATCGTTGTCTAAGTACCCTCAACACAAGCCTTATTGAGCTTACTGTGGGAGTTAGTCAATTTGTGTAATAATGTCCTATAATATTAAAAAAAAAAAAAAAAAAAAAAGTAACTGCGTCGAAATAACGGGAGCTTGAACAATACAAAAGGTAATCACGGTCCATATCCTGGTCGATTTAAGTCTAGTGAAATTAACCTATTTGTTTGCATAAACAAACGACTGAACTTTCTTCATTTTTTCGACGCGAGCACTCAAGCCTGAAGGACTCCCGATGGGTCCGAAACATGTCACCAATAGCGACGTAAATTTAAGTGAGTGTAACCTTGGTATCTAAATATTTCGGAATATGTCTCACGAAAGTTTAATTCCGATTAATATTAGGTACGATCAAGGAATTAATTTCGGTACCATTTCGTACCTTATCACAGAGACCATCAATCTGAAAGTCGCTAGGGACTCATTACATACTATAGGTTCTATAAATGTAACGTATTAGGTACGAAGATTTACAAAATAATGATAAGGATACACGCCCGAAAGATAAGGTAATTGTCAACAAGGTTAAGGTGGGAATGGCCACACATTAGCTATTATCTCGTTTGATTTCCTTAATCGCCATTGACAACAAGATACACGTGGTCGATTCATGATTAAGAGTACCAGTAAATCTACGGCAGAGTAAACAAAATGAACTTACAATACTCAACTCACATGTATTTTGAAAGATATTGAGTATGAATAAATAGGTTATAAGCTAGCTCCCCACCGATTAGTAAAAATATTTTCACCAACTTTGATTTGATATACCTAATAAAGGTCAAACATACAAAACACAGTAGAGTGCCACCGATAGGTGGATTTACCCTAACCACCGTAACCTTATTCCTTTTATTAGGCACTTGGATATATACAGAGGATTACTATAACTAGCTTAAATCTAAAACAGGCCCTTGAGGCATTGTACCAAGGACGCTGGCGGCGTTTCGTCGTTGTATCGCAATACTGATACGTTGTGCGAGGAAGCCGCCAGCTCTTCGGTCACCAGTTACGTCAACCAGACGTTTCGCGATTTCTGCAAAAAACTTGTACACGCTGGGACCCCATGGACCTACTACTATATACTCTCTACCAAAGGCTCTTATATTTATTGCGTTTCAAAATTTACTGCGCCCGCTTTTACATTAGTCCGTTGGAGGTGTTACGGTGCCAGTGAGTCTACGCAGGTAGCATCCTAAACTAACATCCGTCCCAGGCTCCAAGAAACCAAGGATACCTCATCAGGCATCTTGCCATCATCCTTGATAATGCCAGTCGGCTCAAGAACATTGATGGTGGCGAGAGACCGACGGATTATGTCATTACTCATTAAGCATGTCTTTAAAAACGACCTGTACTTTTTTGACAAGATAATCAGTTAATAATCCTCCCACTATAGTGGAGCCACATGCACGAGGTGTTTATTATGTTTTTTTTTTTTTTTCATTTATTTAACCTGGGAGTTTTAGCTTTACGCTAAGCCACCCCCGTAATCCAAAATATTACATGTATGAATCTATTTATATCTAAAAAAACTGCAAGGCTCATGAAAACCCTTAGGCTACTGGGATTACTGAGACAAACTAAAGACCCTGTAGGGTCTCCCCTTCCAAAGGGCTCTAAAATGGTGAACCCTTTTAACAGAAGGAGAACCTTCATAAATATACAAAACTATTTACATACGCTGTGTTTCTGCGTAACGTTTTTATTTATTCATTATTATTACATGAAATAAACTTATAATCTAATACAGTTTCCTGCAAAACTGTTTGCACAGTTTGACTGCAGGCGCGAGTCTCTGTTATAAGTACTTACAATCTTACATACATAATCAACGTAACATATTATTACTTAATTAAAACTAACACCATAAATATAACTCACTTCACTTGAGTGACATTTGCAGGCACAGGCATACAATTGTCACCCAAGTGTTTTCATTTGGTGCAGCTTTAGTGCTTTTTTAAATTTAATTTTATTGGGCTCAAGTCTGATATTGTGGTATGGTATTGAAACTGTGGAATGTCTTATATTATAGGTTGGTGGAGATCTGCTTCGATCTTCGCAGCTGCTGGTTGTCCGTACGAGACGTCCACAAATGGCTTTCCGGAGGTTCTTCAGCCAGCCTTCAATCGCAACCGCCGTAGCGTATCGTTAGATAAAATAAAATTGTTGTTTGACCTACTTAAATACGTGTTTGATGACAGTCATGGTTTGTCTGTTTTAGCTGTTGAGCCGTGGAAAGACCAACGAACTAAAAACTGAGACTTCATGGTACATTGCTCCATGTATTTAGGATGCGACGGGAAAGCCTAAATCTACCTAACTAAACATCTACTACTACTATAAAGTAGAGTGGGTATGTAGTTGCGAGGTATTTGCGACAAGTTGTTTATGAATTCTTATCGGTAATTTACTTATTTTTGCATATATACCTACTTATATCTGTTAACAATCAAATATCTAACATTTCCTAAAAAACATTAATGATTAACAACAGTCACATCCGATTATAATTAATTGTGATTATATATTTTGATAAGCCGTCTTCAGCTTACGCGGTTACAATATATATATTACAGTACATATGGGGCTACTTTATAGCACTAGTGCGAGAAGTAGCATATTACGTTACTGTGTCGAACATTTAAAGGGCCATATGTACTGTAAAACGTTGTACGATACATGTGCGAATAGGTAATTCGCAACTCGTGTCGATTTAAAACACTCCCTTCGGTCGTGTTTTAATTTATCGCCACTCGTTTCGAATTTCCTATTTTTCGCACTTGTATCGTAATGTACTATTTAAGCCTCATGTTGTATTTCCTAGAGTACGAGTTTCAGAATGTATGTTATTGTAGTGTACGACGTGTGACATTAAGCTAATTTTACGGTTTAACTCACGTGTTTTTTAGTCACTCGCGCGACATGTTTCGGAGAGCCGGTCTAAGCACGCTCGCATTTTATCGCTTGTCACCATACCTGACTCGTTCTAACAAGTACATAAGAGCGAAAGGGATAGGCATAGTGACAGGTGATAAAAATGCAAGCATGCTGCCACCGGTCTTTAGGGCTCCGAAACCTGGCCGGTATCACCAGGCTAGGGGTCGTGGGGTTGGGTAACGACTGGTAGCGAAGACCTGGCCTTCACCAGCAGCACACACGTCCACATAAACACGTGGGATGACCTCCCCACATCGGTGGGGAGCGACCTGCTACAGCCGTCGCAGCCTAACGGCGGACACGGCTACTCATACCTCCCGAAAGGGAGGTATCGAAGGATATCCAATCCAGTCCTGGTCTTTAGCTTAATGCAACTTATTATGTCTCACGACATGCAGGCACGACAGTTTAAATTCGATTACGACGTGTAAGTTGAGTTCGTGATGCAGTAGTGTGGCTGTGGAATTGATGTAAGTAGGTATAATGTGCGTAGACCTTTAAGCATCCTCAAGTAGGGCCTATATGTTAAGATAAGCTACCGAATATAGGCAAAACTATATATATATTTTTTTTTTTTTTTCTGATAAGTAGGTAAAATTTTAGCAGATGATTGTGATTTTGAAATTATCTGGTAACTTTAGATTAACAGCCTAATCATATTAACCAACTATTATCAAGCCGAAATATAGGAAGTACATTTATCTATTAATACACCTAGTTATACCTAAGCATTTTATTAAAACAATCTTTTCCTTGCCTTGAGTAACGAGGGATTCATCTAAATGGCCTAAACGATGTTTAAAAACCAACTTATTCTAAAAAACCGGGCAAGGGCGAGTCGGACTCGCGCACAAAGGGTTCCGTACCATTATTTATAAAAACGGCAAAAAAATTATGTTTGTTGTATGGGAGCCCCCCTTAAATATTTATTTTATTCTGTTTTTAGTATTTGTTGTTATAGCTGCAACTGAAATACATCATCTGTGAAAATTTCAACTGTCTAGCTATCACGGTTCATGAGATACAGCCTGGTGACAGACGGACGGACGGACGGACGGACGCACGGACAGCGAAGTCTCAGTAATAGGGTTCCGTTTGACCCTTTGGGTACGGAACCCTAAAAGGCACTTGCATTATTGAACTATTGCATTATTGAATTAGGAGATAGTAGGTATTGTATATGGTGCACTGAGCTGCCCTCAAACCAGATGACGATGAGATACTGTGTTAATAAATACATAAAATTGAAAGATGTAATTTATTTCGTACAGCCCAAACGTTATATGTAGTTTATAACTAGGGCTAAAAAAGCTTTCGAAAAAATGTTTTCCTATCCCTAACGGAAATGAACCAACAAGGGGACGAATAGAAAACACCAAAGCAATTCACACGTCACCAGTTTCAAATACACCAAAACTGTTCACATTTCACCAGTTTTAAATTAAATCACTTACTTTTGCTGTTGAATAATATGCCATCTGATGTATGCGCTTTGAGCGCAGCGCTGCCGATTTATGTAACATCTCCCTAATATAATTAATACTAAATTAGTAATATAATGCCAGAGATCAGATGTGCTTCATACGAAGCGCGTGGGTAAACTATTTGTGTATAATCTTATTTAGAGTAAGGAGCTCTTTAGTGGAGAATAACAATCGACTGACGTTATCACTTCGTGATAATGATAGCTCATTATATGTTTGATTCTCGGCCTGGAATCCGACCAATCATACGTCATTCTTAGCGGGTCTTGCAACATCTACTTAGTTAAGGAAACAGAATTTTTCGGTGATCTCAACAGCTGGAACAAGCATCATTTGCTGCATGAAAGTAGTGGTCGAAATTAAACTCACAGTGTGTTGGGGTGAAAAGTGGTGTGCCACACTAGACCAAGTTATTTGCACTCATGAATTTGATTGAGTCTCTCGCTACGATCACGGTGTGAATTTTATCTAGTCCAGATCTCTAAAGCAGTAACTACTTTATATAATTACAATGTCCAAGACTACTTTAAACACACTTTCGATAGTAAGGATAAGCCAATGCCGAAAATGAGCTCACGGTAAAGTTAAATCTAACTCTTTCTATTTTCTTATATTTTCCTGTAGCCCTACGTGACACTCGGAGTTTCTAACACCCATATTCTACGGTAACCGCTTGAGACGTAGCGCAAGGTACGATCACCAGCTAGCCGACGCCCTGAGGGATCCATAGCCGGCTTCTCGATCATCAGCCACAAACAAGTTTTGGCTCGCACAAATTTATGATTAGGTATCTAAGGCGCAGTATAGAGGGTGGTGGCGGTGGCGGCCCTCGAACAAAATGGTTAAAGTTCTTTGATTTTTAGAGGGGCAATGCACTCGTGCCTGTATTGCTAATAAAACTCGGCTTTATCCGTATTGTTATTTAATACCTTGACTGTACAAAAACGAAAGCTATGCAATCCGCGTCGGCGAACGTATTAAAAAATGTAGGCGCGATGAGTTGACTTCCCATAAAAACTTTGAATTTCGCACCTTTTTCTGCTGAGAAATTGGATGTATTTGAATTATATAAAGTTATATTAATCTTTGATATACATATAGAATATAAAAACTACCGGCTGTTCGATGTACATTGATGCTTTTTATATACCATACTTTAGTTTGCTTTATATTGCTACTGACTACTGACATATCCAGCTTGACAGACTATACTACATATAATTAAAAAAAAAAATTATATGTACAAAATATATATTTTAATGAAGTTTTAAGGTCTTAGCACACTATTGCAACTCAACAGCCACTCGACTCAAAATTAAATATTGAAATTAAAGCCTTATCTTATATGTCCTACAGTACAATGTTTAAAATTTAGGTAACTGTCGGGTTGTCTACGCGTCGTCCACTCGTCGTCCACTAAGGTGAACCAAAAATGAGTTGAGTTGGTGTGGAATTGATATAGTGTGCGAAGACCTTTATGGTGCCAACTGTATTTACTCAGAGCATGTAACTTACGCACACGTATATGCATCGCGTATACAAAATGTCTATAGCTTGCGGGTCCAGCAATTCCGGCAAGTATTAACACCTCAGTATAAACACGAACCACATATGCAAGCAACCCGCTTGAATTGGGAGAATGGAGCAAGCAAAGATATTTTTTCAGAGCAGCATTATTTTTATCATAGAGGTACAATAAGTATATAGATAAGATGGTAGAACCGGCAGATGACCGAACGAGATGCACTTTTGGAATTTCCAGTAGGAGTAGCAAAGAAAGCGCTATGATTGTTCGTCCTTGTCACAGTTTATTTTTTTGATTCCCCATCGTAAATTTTAGTATAGCTTAAGGTGGGCAACAAATAACCCGATCAAATTACGTAGGTTGTTTTTGGTATGTTGTCAGGAATGTTAAAACGTATTTTTAATTTGGCACATTGCGTATGCTCTGTCTCTTACGGGCGTACGCGTACAGCACATCTAGTTGATCCTACCATCTATGATTTTTATTGATATTTTTCGTTTGTACCTGGCAACCTTAATAGTGACAGCTGTCAAATGTCATAATTCTAATTGCGCGATTTGTTAGCGAAGGAAGCGCTTTGTACTTTTGTACTATGTTCAATTTTAATCGCCGCGCCGGTGATTGCCGTTCGCCGGCGTGATTTGCTGGATACTGTTATCATATTTCCAGTTAACATTAAAAAAAACAATCGCGGTGAATGGTGATTTTTCGGGTTTAATACATATAGCGGTAAATCTTTACTCTTAGCGTAGCAAAAATGGTCCGTTTCCTGACGAAAGAGAACCTAGAGGGTTTTGATAAATATAAGGTAATTTTCATAATTTAAAATAACCAGTTTTATCATAGGCTTGAAGTTTACAATCTGTATTATTAGTGGCAATTGTATTACGAGTGTCTAATAACGAACTAATTCTTTTTCAGTATAATTCTATCGATTCAAGTGTTCTGAGCAACTATGTTATGCACCCATTCTGGAACTGGTGTGTTCAAGTGAGTAATTTTAACTCAAAATTGTGATGCTCTTAAATGCTTGTTTGCTTACTAATTAGTTTGGAAATCTATCCCTAATATTGTTGATAGAAATGATAGATAAATTCTCTTACCATGAAAAAAAATTTACTTAAAAAGTGAAATTTAGAAATAATAACACCTCCAGTTTACAATTTAGTTTCTTAAATATGGTGTTATTTTTATTATCTTTCATTATTATCTTTCACATATTTGGAGAAAAAATTTCATAATAAACTAATTTTTACCAAATTGATAGTATTAATGTTGGTCTATTTTTATTGTAGTATAAAACTATTTTGATATATATATTTTTTATACCACGACGGTGGCAAATAAGCATACGGCCGGCCTGATGGTAAACAGTCACCGTAGCCTAAGATTTGTTCTTAGCACTAACATACTGTCTTATGTAACAGTACTAATTATGAAAAGCTAGGTACAGTCAGCGTCAAATACTTTGTAGCAGTCAAAGTGGCCAAATAGTTCGGTACACCATACTAAATATATGGTGTACCGAACTATTTGGCTACTTTGGTTGCTACAAAGTATTTGACGCTGACTGTACAAGCCAACCGATAGATCTGCCCTGTTATGGCAAAACAGCAATTTATTATCTTACAGTTTCTTGCTGGTACCATATTGGAATACCCTCCTACAATTTAGGACCGATTTAAATCTTCTCAAGGCAGAGGTGTAGGGTTAGAGCCAGTGTAGCTTTATTTAACATTCTTAAGCGTATTGTAATATGCCTACTTGAAAAATAAACTATCTTTATTACATATTTCCTATCTAGAAATGCTGTTTTGCAGTAACAGGGCACAGATAGTCACCATCTTAAATTGGTAGACTTTCACTATAGTAACAAAGATGCAGTCCCATACAGCCTTAAATTAGTCACAAAAGTGGTACAGATCTGGCACACACATCATCATTCCACCCAAATAATGATCCAAGAATTTCTACACATACTAACATGTGGCTTGTTGCAATTCCAAAAACTGGTGATTTCTACTGTGAATGGTTTTTCTCCAGTTCGCCAAATCCTGATTTATACCCCACGCAATTAATGATGGTCCCTATGACACTTTATTTGAATATGTAGTGGTTGTCACATAAAATGTTTAAGTATATACATTATTTTTAAACATATATCATTAGCCGGGTCCACACAGAGCCAGCATATGCGTGAGGCAATTTCCTTATGCACAAAACGGCCAGTGTAGACACGTGCCTCGACAGAGGCACGTGTCATCATCATTTTTCAAACTAAGCCCAACCAAACGATCACATTTCCACCTAGACCCACAAGGCCTAGGGGCCTAGGCAACCTAGCAATGATTTTAAGATGGAAAAGGGGGCCCTTAAATTATAAGTGCCATACCAAGTGCCTAGGAGGTCTCTAAACCAAAAGGGACTCATGTCACAGGGACCATCATTCGCAGAGAGAGGTATAGTCATACCCACAGTGCTAACAAAAATTAACTCATTCCAGTTCTGCCCAGTGTGGGTAGCGCCCAACCTGCTAACCTTCACCGGCTTCCTACTGACCGTCCTCAACTTCCTCCTGTTCTCGTACTACGACTACGGGTTCTTCGCGTTAACCGAGGCCGGTGGTGACGGGATCCCGCGGTGGCTGTGGGCTGTGTCCGCTGTCAACCTGTTTATGGCCTATACCCTGGGTGAGCATGTGGTTCGTTATGTATTTGTATTTATTTTGTTTTTTTAAATTAACTGATTGATCCAAGTTTTTAAATGATTGTACACTTTTACTTTAAAATGCCTAAAGTTTTAAGTATAAAAGCTGCTTAAATGTAGCTTTCCATCAGAAAAGGGTCCTTATGCTTCATGTGCATAAGGAAGATTTTTTTTTTTTTTTTTTTATTATTATTATGGAAAAGCATGTATGATGGAAAGCCACAAATCTTTGTCTATTGTCAGGATTACAGTTCGATAGATCAAAACACTTTTCACTGTCTTGTTTTCTGTTCAATAAATTGTACAGAGATGAATATTCATTACTACTGGAAACTGCATGAACGGTACACAATGGTACATAATAATACAGTATTATTCATTTAGTTGGTTGAAGACACAAATCAAATGGCAAAGTGGTCAAAAAGACAATGAAAAGAATTTTGATTCAAGTTTAAAAAAATCTCAAGCCAGATAAGGCCTCGTAAGTGTGTACCGTTCGAACTTAAGGTCCGAGGAAGTGAAATGTCACCCCGCTTACCCCCCACACCGTCGCGCTATGGGAGGCCAATTGGTAACTTAGATTTTGATGTCAAAATTATATCGTTTATTATAATTTACCCCTGCGTCTCAGTCGTGCCAATTAGTGTATAGACAAGTGTGAGCGAAACACACGCGCGAATGCCTAAGAATTTACCACGCGTAGTTTAACGTGAAATTGTATATTGTGAGATAAATATATCATATCATATAATTTTGATATCAAAATGAAAGTTCGAATTGGCTTCGGGGCCACGAACGTAACGTACGGGTTTCGAGTGTTTCGACTACGAACTGGAAATGCCATGGTGTTCTTGTTTTTTTTTTTTTTTTACCCAGTAATTTTAACCAGTCAACATTTATTATTATTATTTATTTTTTTATACCCTTGAACGTTAGTATTCCCAATAATGAAATATCATATTGTACTGGTTATCTCTTTAAAAAAATTGGTACGTTAAATGTGAAATTAATGAGCGTCGATAACCCTTGCTATCTTTGGTTTGAATATTGGAAAATTACTACGGCATTAACCTTTTGATCGCCAAAGACGTCATATGACGTGCTCGGCTACAGCCCAATATGTTGTCTACAAGGCGGAAAGACATAAAATATGCTGTAGTCCCTAGGCTTAACATTATGAAGCACGCCGCAAGTTACCAGGCCGTCTTCCTTTTCAATAAGTTACCCAATGAATTTAAAACAATTACTAACAGTAAAATTTTCAATGCAAGACTCAAGAGTTATCTTTTAAAAAAGTCGTACTATTGTATAACCGACTTTATAGACGATAGCTGTACTTAATTTTATTATAGTTTATTTGAATTTTTGCTGAGTTTACGTTTTTACTATGTACATATTAGTGTATTATTCTAGTAGGATACCAAAGTGACGATATTATTATTTATTGTTGACATATCTTAGTTATTAAATTTTAAATTTCTAACATTTTTTATTTTTATTTTTATTGATATTTTATTTGCTTGGTTGATATTTAAATCTTATTGACATGATACAAATTTCAGTTAATATTATGCATATATTCTTCAATACTTTTAATTAATATCATCATCTTGGGATCACTAATTAAGCTTTAATTTCTTTAATATAATGTAATGTTTTATTTTTAATTTTAAGCTATGTTCAACACAATATTTTATTGTTATGAATGAATGAATAAAGAATGAAGAATGAACCTTCATGCGTACCAACAAGGTTCACGATTACGCGCCGCGTACGATACGCGTGGCGTTCAAAGGGTTAAAGTGGTAGGTGTCACTAGAAAGCAGGCGAAAGGCTTAATATCCACTACTTGTGAATTCTTTTTACTGTTTACGACTGATTTTCTGCTATTTTATAACTGACATTGAAAGTCATAAGTAATGCGCCGCACAAAAATTTCGTACGGCGCAAGGTAATTTTTAGCCGACTTCAAAAGGTGGTGAGGTTAAATCCAGTTGAAAAGGTTTTTGTAAACCTAAACAATAATAAAAAAAAAGAAAAATGCACTGCTCTGCTATTAGCATATTCTTCGAAGCTTACCTGGCTGCACCTTATTTATTATTATTTATTTATTAAAATACAGTGGTATTCTTTAAGATAATCGTAGCCCCACAAAACTCAACAATGAGTTTGACTGTGGGGTCGTCAGTCTCTAGTTATAGTTATGTAACTTAAAATAACTTATAGTAGGTAATTTGACGATTTTGACGACCGGTTTGGCCTAGTGGGTAGTGACCCTGCCTACGAAGCTGATGGTCCCGGGTTCAAATCCTGGTAAGGGCATTTATTCGTGTGATGAGCATGGATATTTGTTCCTGAGTCATGGGTGTTTTCTATGTATTTAAGTATTTATAAATATTTATATATTATTTATATCGTTGTCTAAGTACCCTCAACACAAGCCTTATTGAGCTTACTGTGGGACTTAGTCAATTTGTGTAATAATGTCCTATACTCATAATATTTATTTATTATTTATTTATTTATTTATTTATTTAATTAGTGACTACAATGTATGAAAATCTCTTACATTTGCACTGCAGATATAATTATAAGACAAACAGCTATCGGTTCTTCAATCTTTTATCTCCATTCTTGTCTGGTGGATTTTTAAAGAAATTAATACTTATTTTTATATGATTTTTTTAAACATTGTCTAAAACAAAACTTTTTTTCATAACTCGATTGCTATGAAGGATCTTAGGTACATATACAAAATCTACATGTTTGGGTTCGTCTTTTACGTCTCTAAAAATTTAACACAAAAGTTACGGCCAGAAAACCAGGTGCTTGGCTTAAAATTGTTTAACTTGATGCCAAATATCTCGAAGCCAATGAACTTTGAAGTAAATATGGGATACTCTTCTTCTACCTAGCGATAAATATGGGATACTATATTACTTAAAGTTGTTACTGTTAATATAATAAGCTACAAAAACCATTAAAAAACTAAGGGATTCAGATCGAAGGTCATTGGCGCCAGGGTGCCCCTTAAATGGCTCCACAGGCGTGCCGCGTGGTGCGGGCTACGCAGCGTTATCATTTAAACATAGGGTGTAACTTGCTTTATAAATATATGATGTAACTGGTGTACAGAAGGGTCCAAACCCTTTGACTCTAAGACGCCCGACTTCAGCTGTTTAATCTTACACACAGCAACACTTAATTGACCATTCGTAGACCCTATAACGTTGCGACAAGGGTCACGCAGTGCAGTGCCAGTTAACTGTGCGGACGATACATTTGAAAAACTCGTGCTCCGCTAGGTCGCGAACTTTATACCTCATTGTTTCGCTAAAACACGCGGTCTGTAATGCTACTTAACCGGTTTTTACATATGTAGTAAACTACTACAATACCTATGGAAACTTTCAAAAATGGTGAAATTTTACACATTCGGAGACTTCGTAGAATATCTCAGGCTCTTATGGGGTCAGAAATTACGACATTCCAAATTGGAAGCGTTGTTTCTATTATACATATATAAAATTTTCGAGAACTTTATGGAAAAAAAACTGCATAGTTTTTGGACTAACATAATACTTTAAATCCGACTTTGTAATATAGGTTAAATTTTTAGGGTCGGCAACGCGCATGTAACTCCTCTGGAGTTGCAGGCGTACATAGGCTACGGAGACTGCTTACCATCAGGCGGGCCGTATGCTTGTTTGCCACCGACGTAGTATAAAAAAAAATCACTCAATTTTTATTAACGGTGCGAGCGCTAAGCGTCGGCGTTTCAGCTTGGGCAAAAATGCTTTCCTTCTTGTGTCCAACTGTTCTCTTCTATAGGTGGCATTTTACAACCAATTCTCGTGAAATATTGTACGCATCAGGTTCGAAGACTACGGATTTTCGGAAACCCTGACCCTCTAGCGACTTGCGATCTCGCGCGCGACTGCATACATCTAGCGCGATTTCAAGTATTAGTTAGAACGCAAGCCATGCTAGAGGGACTGCGGATCGCGAGGTCTACAGCTAGTGCCAGACCCACTAGTTTAATAACACACAATTGGACCCCTCATTCTTAAAAGAACAGGCATTCCTATAAATGTGTCCACGGTCGGCAAAACGTCCCACTTTGTCGCTTACCATAAAGCTTGTGCATAAATCACGCGAGGTTCCCGGGAAGGGGTTCACGAAAAACTCACGATAGTTCTCGTTGGGGGAGGGAGAGTATAAGAACTCCTCACGTGTATTTTTCTACAGTGAACGAAACTAAGAAAAAATGTCTCCCACATGAGTAGAAACTTTTTTTCGGTTTCGTTAAACATCAATCTTCACTTCGCACTACAAAATAGCGAGTCTATTTTACGAAATTTAGGAGCGCGTATAATAAATACACATTACGTTCATAACGCAAATCAAAAAATAAACAAGATTTACTATATACAATACTGTTTATCTCAAAATTAAGTCGAATGAAAAAAATTCAAAAAAAATTCACGACACGAGGTTACGTGGGGGCCGGGGATATAGCCAAGAACCTCACCAAATATTATATACTTTATTGTATATAGAAATAAAAACACGAAAAACACAGTTACAGAGTAAATTAAATACAACAAAGGCGAACTTATCCCTGTATGGGATCTCTTCCAGTTAACCTTTGAGGAAATGAGTAAAACAGAAGTAACGGTGAATGAATGACAAACACAAACAAATATCACCAAGGGTGAGGGGGAAGTCAAAAACTAGCCGAAAAAACCTCGCGTGATTTGTGCAGAAGCCCAAAGACGCTTTCACAGGCTTCGTATAAAGATACAAGCAAATCTAGTCCTTATGGTAAGCGACAAAGTGGGACGTTTTGCCGGCCACACATACATTCAAATGACCCTAATCGTGTATCGAGTAGCGGCAGAAATGACTCTCTTCCGTTACTTAGGCATCGTCGTTATACTCAACCTCGTATCTATATATTAGATACGTATATCAGATACGAGTTTGAGTAAGGGGGCGTCCATTAATCGCGTCATACGTTTTTGGCTTGTTTTAGACCCCCCCCCTTCCCCCATGGTGATCTTTGGTGATATTTTCACGACCCCCCCCCCCCATCCAATATGACGTGTATTTTTTTCGATAACTAAAGAACAGTTTTCTAACAAATGAACCTAAGTACACGTGAAGGATTATTATTGACTATAATACAGTATAGCACAGATGAAAAAAAAAATACACGTGATACGTGTCCATACCCCCCCGTCCCCTGTGGTGATCATTGGTGATTTTTTGCTGACCCCCTCCCCCCCCTATACAATATGACGCGATTAATGGACGCCCCCTAAGTATAGCGACGATTAGCCGGCTACACGGTGACGTCACGGATCACATTGCGTACCTACTTACCTACGCAATGCAATTAACTAGAAGAATTACGGGCTAGGTAATAACTCAAGTCTTATAAGTGTACGCAAATACTTAGGTAATAACTCAAGTCTTATAAGTGTATGCAAATACTTATTGATTGCATTAGATATGCAGTAATATAACTCTGGTCAATAGATTCCTTTTTATTTCCAGTGTAAACTCTATACACGGTGTAACACGAGGAACCCAAAAGATTTCAACCACGCACTTCTGAGGCCAAAGAAAAAAAACGAGTTTACGTAAATTTCGCCAAAAAAAAATTTTTATTTCAAATTTTTGAATGAATTTGTACATAAAAAGTTTATGGTAAAATGGGACTAAAAATTAATTTTTAAGTTTTTTTTTATAAAACCTACTTTTGCAAAGGTTAGGTACTTGTCACTTTTGACATCTATCAATAACTATATTACGATACAAGCGCAAAAATAGGAAATTCGCGAATTACCTATTCGCACATGTATCGTACAACGTTTAACAGTACATATGACCCTTTAAATTTTCGACATAGTTACATAATGTAATTTACGCACTAGTGAGGAAAAGTAGCACCATATGTACTGTAATAGTACATTACGATACAAGTGCGAAAAATAGGAAATTCGAAACGAGTGGCGATAAATTAAAACACGACCGAAGGGAGTGTTTTAAATCGACACGAGTTGCGAATTACCTATTCGCACATGTATCGTACAACGTTTTACAGTACATATGGCCCTTTAATGTTCGACACAGTAACGTAATATGCTAATTTTCGCACTAGTGCGGTAAAGTAGCACCATATGTACTGTAAAGGATATTTAGACTACACCGAATTTCTTTTTCCCGAATACCTTAATTTGCACGTGATATGTTTCACGCGACGGGTTAAGAAAAAGTTCACGTATGATAATGATTGCGCATACGACGGTATTTGGGATCACGCCACCTACATGCAGTTATCTAATACGTCCTTATATTATATTGTTATCCGTTATAATAACATGCAATGTGTAATATTGACGGACGACGCTAAGCCGAGTTGATATTAATATAATGGTTTAAGTTTTGAGCCCCAAAAAATTAAAATTAATAATATATTTTTTTTTTTTGCAGAATCACTGGGTTTATAGTTTGTTTAGTACAATACAACAATAAAGTACATATTTTATACTACTTCGGTGGCAAACAAGCATACGGCCCGCCTGATGGTAAGAAGTCTCCATAGCCTTATGGACGCCTGCAACACCAGAGGAGTTACATGCGCGTTGCCGACCGAAATCCGCTCCCCCTTGTTGACCTCTGGCAACCTTACTCACCGGCAGGAACACAACACTATGAGTAGGGTGTTGTGTTATGTGTTTCCGGTTTTCTGTAAGGTGCTGGAGGTACTTCCCCAGTTGGGCTCTGCTCTAAATCTGGAATGACATCCGCTGTACTGGGGCATGTGCCTCATCCCAATGCCTCATTATCAGGCAGTCCACCCGCTCAGCCAGCGTACTCAGGATGCTGTTGGTGGTTAGAGGCATTAACGTATATCTAAGGACGAGCCTTCCCCCATTCTCATTGCCCGTGAGCCCCGTCCTTAGATATATATTTCAATGATTAGAGGCCGTTCTGCTGCGCAAGATAGCGTGTTGGAATCCCGGCACGTCCGCCGCCGCGAACATGCCGGACGTGCTGCAGTAGCCAGGTAAACCTATCAGCACCCTGTACCCTCAAAAATTGTTTTATCTAGTGAGCCTCTTCTCAAATTTCAAGGTCCTACCTTCAACGGTTTAGGCTGAGCGTTGTCTGTCAAATGAACTGTTTTATATTTAGATATTGTATAGACAATGTAACAATTAAACATCGTTTGCTCCAATCCCGATGCCACGCTTTAGTGACCTCCTTATCTCGCACAGATAACGGAGAGTCGGACCACATCCTCAACTATTCTAGACCACAGACATATTTGTAGACCACGCAAATCACATGCAGACGAAGATTTTCTGTGTGAAGAACAGTCGAAACCCCAACGCAAAAGCAGATATTAAAAATGTTCGCTGCCAAAGTTTCATACATAATAAATTCGATATTTAATTGATTCATCATTATCGTAGACGACCGGTCTGGCCTGACCAATGATAAATAATAAATAAATAAATGCTGTGACCAATGATAAATAATAAATAAATAAATATTATAGGACATTATTACACAAATTGACTAAGTCACACAGTAAGCTCAATAAGGCTTGTGTTGAGGGTACTTAGACAACGATATATATAATATATAAATATTTATAAATACTTAAATACATAGAAAACACCCATGACTCAGGAACAAATATCCATGCTCATCACACGAATAAATGCCCTTACCAGGATTTGAACCCGGGACCATCAGCTTCGTAGGCAGGGTCACTACCCACTAGGCCAAACCGGTCGTCAAAACATGCGACGTCTATTGAAATATATTTCCAGTCTAGGCACAAATAGACAGATAATTTTCACGTCTCATTATAGATTTGTACACGCATGGTAGTCAATCGGTCATCGATTCCTAATTAGTAGCTACTCGATAATAAACTAAACGGAGACAAACAAAATTTACAGTCGGTGTCCTAACATAAGTATCCATTTTTCTATAAGTACAGTTATCAATTTCTTAGACTGCCGCAGCATTTCTTTAGAATTTCTGGACACATTGATATGTCTGAGAACGCCTGATGCCTCGGCATTCCCAAGCACATCTCGGCATACCTGAGAACGCTTCAGCTAATATGTCAAATAACAGAAACATACATAAAAGCTAGATCAAAATAAGTAAACATTAAAATTAGTAAATAAAAATAGATATTTTAAAATCAGATTTTTTTTATATTAAAGTAATTAAGCATAATAATAAATCATTAAAACAACAATATAAAATAAAGTAGATAAACCAAGAAACCGCAGACAAAGTCTCGGATAAATATCAGGGGAGCTTATAGCAATAACTCTCCTATAGAAAATGTCAAGGTCAGACAGCCAAAATGTATGAAACGGCCATTTTTTTTCACGATTTCGGGATTGGTCCCATAGTATAAGTTGCTCAGTATGACCTATATATTCACCTCGTAAATTATTGCAGGTAACTAAACAAACAATCTGTATACTTTTGACCTAATGTGCACCTAGCTGTTTCCAGCGCAGTTTTTGACAGTGTGTGCGTGACCTTATCGCCCAAAATAGTTATTAAATAAAGATAACCATACTCCTCTCGGTTCAAGGCTCGTCGGAGTTGTGGGTTTTTAGGGTTCCGTAGCCAAATGGCAAAAAATGAAACCCTTATGGATTCGTCTGTCTGTCTGTCCGTCCGTATGTCACAGCCACTTTTTTCCGAAACTATAAGAACTATAAATCTTATTTGGTAAGTAGATGTATTCTGGGAACCGCATTAAGATTTTTACACAAAAATAGAAAACAAAAAAACAATAAATTTTGGGGTTCTCCATACTTAGAACTGAAACTTAAATTTTTTTAGGATAGGCCTTCAAAAATGATATTGAGGTTTCTAATATCATTTTTTTCTAAACTGAATAGTTTGCGCGAGAGACACTTCCAAAGTGGTAAAATGTGTGTGTGTGTGTGTGTGTCCCTGTAACTTCTAAAATCACAGAATGATAAAACTAAAAAAAAAAAGATATACATTACCATCCGTCCGATTCGCACTAGGCCGCTTTTTTAACCCTTCATACAGCGAAGTATAAATATTAATACTGAAACAAGAAGACTTCGTTATGACTATATACATTCTTTATTTACTTAAAGTGAATTTAGTTGTCATTTTGGCAGTTTTAGTATGATTATTCATCATGCATCTAAAGTGGCTGATAGACGGGCGAGTAAGTTCGCGAACTTATGGCTCGACGACTTTTTTCGCTTGTTAAGTACGCGTACTTAGGCTCACACACGAGCGAAAAAGGTCGTCGAGCTGTAAGTTCGCGAACTTACTCGCACGTCTATCCGGGACTTTAGGGTTAACCATCATACTTGGCAATGAGGATAAACGTGTATAGATTAACGCAGAATCTCAGATGGCGCTGCATTACTTTAGGTTTCGACTTCCACTTCAAATCCAAATTTGAAATCAGAAATATTCCATTTTCTTTTTTATTGAAGTAAGTAATAAACAATGCCACCAAATGTGTTTTTATAAAAAAATCTAGAAATAATGACAAACACATCAACAGATAGCGGAAAAAATTGCACTTACTTTGACCAAAACCACAACTTGATTTCAAGTCGTGGCGTGTGGGGCACGGCATGTACTGACTTTATTTCAAGTCAATGGCGGCCAAAAGGTTAAACAAAATTGCTCACTAACCGACCGATTGACGACCGGTTTGGCCTAGTGGGTAGTGACCCTGCCTACGAAGCTGATGGTCCCGGGTTCAAATCCTGATAAGGGCATTTATTCGTGTGATGAGCATGGATATTTGTTCCCGAGTCATGGGTGTTTTCTAGGTATTTAAGTATTTATAAATATTTATATATATCGTTGTCTAAGTACCCTCAACACAAGCCTTATTGAGCTTACTGTGGGACTTAGTCAATTTGTGTAATAATGTCCTATAATATTTATTTATTTATTTATTTAAACCAACCTTTAAATTTAATTCAAAGTTCAATTTAATTCTAACGTCCTCTGTATTGAGCATTTGATTTTTAACCGTGTGTGTTTTTTGTAGATGGAATTGACGGCAAGCAAGCGCGACGCACTGGCACCAGCGGGCCACTTGGCGAGCTCTTCGACCATGGCCTGGACTCTTATTCTGCTGTGTTCATTCCTGCCTGTCTTTACAGCATATTCGGCAGGTACTTAAATTTTTTGCAGGGTTTTATAGAATTGAATTTAACTGGATGTTTCGCTATTTATGTTTATGTTTTATCATGAACGGCAAAGAGGGTGAAACGCCGGAGTGGGTTCAGTGGGTAGGGCCAAATTCTCCCCCCCTCTTGCCAGGAGAGGGGAAAGGAGTGGCGAGTCCCACACACCGCGCGTAAATGCATTCCCACTCCGTCAAAAAAAAGAAGGCCTGAATTAGCTATGAATCGTTTGTCTTTATCTGTCATTTTGACTTATGTATTTGCAAGAAAGTGATAAAACATAATTCAACTTAATCAGGGTTAGGTTAGGTTTATTTAAGTTTACTGTATTTTATCATTTTGTGGTGTCCCAATAACAATATTACATTGTGTTTGAAAAATCTTACAAGGGGTTAGAAAATACGTACAGAGAAAATGTGATAATGTCTTCGAGAAGTGTTTGTTTACATGATAGGACAAATAAGGATGAATAACTATAAGACCGTTATGTAATTTTGAAATATTTAATTTAATTAACTGAATGATTAGAGTCAATCTCAGATACTTACAGTTGCAATAAGAATAAATCAAAGAGGTTTGCAAATAAATTGTAGACTCTCTGAATGAATATTGTTTACTTCATGGATATAAGTCAGATATGTTATGAGAATTTAAAAATTGCTTGTTATCGATATCGATAACACTTGAGTCGATATTTAATTAATCACTAGCACTGGTATTTTTGCCCCCGAAAAACCGGTCTATGATCATAATCTTGTTCCAGAGACGAGCTAAGCCCGCTACGCATGTTCTTTGTGATCTGGAACATCTTCATCAACTTCTACCTGACCCACTGGGAGAAGTACAACACGGGCGTCATGTTCCTGCCGTGGGGTTACGACTTTACCATGATCGTGAGTACTATTACAGTCTTGTGTAGTGACTTCGTGATCTGGAACATCTTCATCAACTTCTACCTGACCCACTGGGAGAAGTACAACACGGGCGTCATGTTCCTGCCGTGGGGTTACGACTTTACCATGATCGTGAGTACTATTACAGTCTTGTGTAGTGACTTCGTGATCTGGAACATCTTCATCAACTTCTACCTGACCCACCGGGAGAAGTAAAACACCGAAGTCATGTTCCAGCCGTGGGGTTACGAGTGGGCTCCGACTTCACCATGGTCGTGAGTACATTTTTACTTTAGGAAGTAAAACTACCGTTAGCAGGCCAACTTTGAGGGGTAGGCGACTGGGAGGCTCCGGGGTTTTTAGTTTGCGCTAACTTTTGTAAAAGGTGTTATATTTTGGCTCTACGGATAACTGTTTGAAGTCTCAAGGTATTGGGTCATTACCTATGAAATTGGCGTTTCTGTTCATAAGTATAGTCATGTCATAGTTTATTTATTTTAATAGTAACTTCGAAGTATTTTTTAATTTCATTAGTGCGCTACATAATAACGATTTTACATACAATTATTTGCTACTTTTATTGTTTTATGTATTCAGAATACCGCCCTGAAAACAGTTCTTTTCATGTGCTGCCGGCTCGAGTATTTAAATGACAAATATTTTTCTGACGGGACAGATTAAAAAAAAAATGAGTTAGAAAATGTGCCTTAAAAATGTCTCAGATTACTGGCAAAAATTTGTTTGGTTTGAAAATGCCATCACAAAATAATCCGCCAAATTAATTGTATGAAAAATCGAATTTCGTTAAAGTTCTCCATACAAAACGCCAATTTCATAGGTAATGAGTATGACCTAATATTAAGGGTCGGTCACACCAACCTAGTTGTCACCGTTCACATGTTTGCAAAATGTTATTGTATGTGAATTGATCAGTCTGTCAAACTCAAATGTAGTTGGTGGCCGTTCCGCTTTTTATTCTTACGCAATAGTTATGTGTAAGTTTAAAATAAATTAATAAATGCCCGGTCTCAATCAAAAAAAGTGATCGCCATTTTTAAATTCTAAGTCTACGGTCAAAATTGCAATTGTTCAGGGTTCGTGTCTACTGCTGCTGATCACGTCAGCTGTCGGTCCGAAGGCGTGGCGCGTGGCGCTGCCCGGCGGCCTCAGCCCCGGCGTGGTGTTCGAGCTGGTGCTGTACCTGTCCGCCATGTTGACTTCGCAGACCACCATCCTGTTCAACATATACAAGTAAATACAAATGTTCAGTCAAGTGAAAAAATATGGGTGTACAGTCAGCGTCAAATACTTTGTAGCAACCAAAGTAGCCAAATAGTTCGGTACACCATATATTTAGTATGGTGTACCGAACTATTTGGCCACTTTGACTGCTACGAAGTATTTGACGCTGACTGTACACATCTTACTAAAAAATATGTCCCATAGCATCTTATTCCAGAATAATAAGAGCGTAGTACCATATTTATGAGACGATTCTCTCGATACATATTTTTGCAGCTGACTGTTCACAGAGACAAACCTAAAAGCTCTTCAGAAGTTGCATTGGATTGTTTTCGAACCCTAGTAGCCGTTGACTGTGTTTTTTACTACGTCGGTGGCAAACAAGCATACGGCCCGCATCATGGTAAGCAGTCTCCGTAGCCTATTGACACATGCAACTCCAGAGGGGTTACATGCGCGTTGCCGACCCTAACACTCCGCACCCTCGTTGACCTCTGGCAACCTTACTCAGTAGGGTCTAGTGTTATTTGGCTGCGGTTTTCTGTAAGGTGCAGGTACTTCACCAGTTAGGCTCTGCTCTAGATCTGGAATGACATCCTCCATCCTCTGTGCTGTGCCCTGTGTAATATAAATTGGATCTTTGAATTTTCGCGGTGTTCGTCAATAAATTAAACACTACAAGTTTAATAACATAACATAACATGGATTTTTAAGAAGCTACCAATTTCTATGGATTATGGTCCGAAATAAACATTTTTTTTTTTTTCTTATTAGTTTTTTTTACTCGGGATAATTTATTTAGCTTTTCGGTGAAGGAAAACATCGTAAGGAAACCTGCATACATCTGCGAAGGAATTCAAAGGTGTATGTGAAGTCCCCAATCCGCATTGGGCTAGCGTGGGGACTATAGCCCGAGCCCTCTCGCGCATGAGAGGAGGCCTGTGCCCAGCAGTGGGACGTGTATAGGCTGAATTATTATTATTATTTGTATCTCCGTTACAAACTCTTGGGTTTTTAAGCCCGGTCATTTATAAGGCGTGCGTGGGGATATAGATCCAACACGTAGAGGCCGTTTGGAGAGCTTTGATGTCTTGTAGAACGCCTGCTGGAACCCATTCATGGGTACATAAATAGATACCCGTAAACCGGTTTCAACAGGCATTTGAGGCTATTGCAGAAAAATGGAAAGAGTCCTGGTCTATGGTTTGAATTTGGGTGGACAATAAAACTGGGCTATTGCTCAGAGTTCCGGACACCTGCCATAACATTGTGATATACAGTGTTATCGAGGCAGGCGGTGACTCGCCACTCGCTAGATGGGCACCTGATGCGCCATCGTAAAGACGGCCAGGCGCAACACCGGCGTGAGCGGCTCAGGGGTGTCGAGAGGTGTACGCCGCTTTCTCCGAAGTTACTTGCGGCGTTATGCCCTTTAACACTTCCACCCCTGGAGCGTACAGCTCTAACGTCTCCCCTCTGGACGGCCAATTAAGGCAAGCCAGATCTGAGAGGCCTTGGGGTTCCACTCCGACCGACGAAGACACGCCGGAGACGGAGACCCTGACCGACTCTCTGGAGTACTCGGATCCGTGGGGTCGTTACTCCCCAACAGCTCGCCACAAGCTGCCCTGCGGGCTTATTATTATTATTATTATTATAATTTATTTATTTTTACTAAATCCTTATAGCCAGACGACATCTTCCAAAAATATTATCCGTTGTTAATTATATTATCGAAATGCGAAAAAACGCGGAACTTTTTTCTCTTTATAGTGAAAAATGGCAATCAGCCACTTTTAGTGTTAGACGGTTTAGTGGTTTACTGCTACATGAGATAAGATAAGAAAAAGTTTTACACCTTACACATAACTTCATAATCGCATATTGCTTGTATCAGTGACGACCTACAATGGCTCCAATATACCTATAAATAGATAGGTATTTGTTGAATAATGTTCGAACTGATTTTGATCAGTACAACGCGTCGTTTTTCTACAGCTATACTGTACTATCCCGTGACTGTTCATCCTCAAATACAAATACTTTAGTCGTCGAACATAGGTGTATACAACATGATATTGCATATGATGGTTATACATTTGCTTGTTTCACTATGTCGTACCCAAGGGCATACGAAATTAGGTTTCATTGATATCAATTAGCATGCAACATGCAGTAAATTAAAAACAGAATTAAATGTCCACAAAATACAACTAACACTTAACAACAATTTTAACTAACAATTAATTAAAACTTCCAGCAATGTCACTATAAAATAATAAGAATAAAAAAAAAAATACAATTCCTCCTCATTCTCTTTCTCTCATCATCGTGTCTTTTTCATTTACCTATTTATTATTTATTATAGCCTATTTTGTGTCCCACTGCTGGGCAAAGGCCTCCCCTTTTTTCCGCCACTCATCACGGTTTGAAGTATGTTCCCGCCAGTCTCTGCAAAAAGCGTCGAGGTCATCCCGCCATCTCTTTTTTGGTCTGCCTCTGCCCCGGCTAATCTGCGGTGTCTTCCGCATTTTTGTTGTCATTAAAAGAGTTTGTGATTTCGAGTAAAAATTTAGAAATAACAAAAATGAATGAACCGAAAAGAATGTACGCCAAAATTGTTCAATTAAAATTATTCATATCATAATTAGAATAAGGGCTGATTTAGACGGTGCTAGAACTCGCATGCGAGTTTCAAATATTACATTGCGGTATTTGATCGGTCGGTCGAATTGGTTGTAACCTCAATAGTCCGCAATGTAACTAAAATCGCATGCGAGTTCGCGTGCCGTCTAAATCAGCCCTTAGTAAACTGAACTGGACTGTGTATCTCGGCGAGGACTGTCGTGGAGGAAAACGCATGTTTTATGTGTAAGTTAGTTTTAATAGAAACTTATGTATATTTTACTCTGTTCTCCTAATAAATAAAATACCAGGTCTTACCGCGACGGCACAGGCAAGATGCGCTCGCTGAACGAGGCGCTCCGCCCGCTGCGCCCCGTCGCGGCGTTCTTCTCCGTGAGCGCGCTGTGGGCGCTGCGCTCGCCCGGCGACATCGTCGGCCGCGCCCCGAGACTCTTCTACGTATTGACGGGAACCATATTCTCCAATATTAACGTGAGTGTCTCTCTCTCTCTCTCTCTCTCTCTCTTTCTCTTCCCAACTCTCTCTCTACCTGCACATGGAAAAATTACTCGCGTGGTTAGAAGATGTTGATGTCAACTTTAACCAGTCTTCTCCGAGACCACGGGGACAGTACGCCGTCATGGAAACGTCGGGGGTAAATTTAAGACTTAATACGCGATTAAGTTCCGTTTGTATTAGTTAATAGGCGGGCCCACACAGCGCGAGCATACGCGCGAGGCATTGCCTCGCGCACAAAATGCCCAGTGTAGTGTAGATGCCTCGACCAAAGCGGCGCGGGCGTTTTCCTCGCCCGGAATCGGTGTCAGTTTTTCGGCATGCTTAAAGGGGCCTCAGACGTTTGCCGCGCGCCAGTCTAGACGTGTTTGTTTAGGGTGCGCGTGGTCATTTTGTTAGTACTTCCGTCTTATAATTGCCGCACCCAAAATCTCCTATGATTCCTTTTTCTTCCTCCTGTTCGTTTAAATTGCTTTAAATAGCAAAATAAAAGATACGCAAGCCACGGCAGTCATTACGTGCGGCGCCATTTTTAACAGCTGACTGAGTGACGTTTCTTGCCGAGCAAATTGGCTCGAGTAAGGCAAACGTGCTGAGGCAAAAGTTACACGAGCACGCGGTCGCGCGAGGCCGGGCGTTTGCCGCGCGAGGAAATTTCCTCGCGAGGCGGCACGCTCTGTGTGGACCCGCCTATTAATTAATTTTCCAACGGCACATGTTCCGAAGTCTTGCTTGAGACCTTTATTAGAATATAAAATGGAGCAAACATATCACGCCGCCGCGGAAAGCAAAATGCTCAAGCCCTTCCCCCTCGCGTCCCGCGATGACGATACACGCTCATACGTCACATAAATACTTGTTTCGCGATAGCTAAATAACTGCATCACAGCGCTTGGCAACAATATTACTGGAGAGTTATTGTTTAGTTAGGCACTTACATCTTAGGTCTATCTAATTATTTTGTTTTAAGATTATCCCAATTTTTTAGAAGATGTAGTGACAAAAATTGAGAAAGGTATGTTGAGATGGTTTGGACACGTGGAAAGAATGAGTGAAAGAAGGTTAACAAAGAGAGTGTAGAAGGGAGAAGTAGAAGAGGGAGCTGGAAGGGGTAGACCTCGGCGGACTTTCTCTGATCAAATCGGGGAAATCCTGAAGAAAGGCCAGGTCAGGAGCACCCTAAACCGACGAGCGTGTATGAGGAATGTCATGAAAGTGAAGGAAGCGAAAGAGGTATGTCAGGATCGTAGCAAGTGGAAATCCGTGGTCTCTGCCTACCCCTTCGGGAAATAGGCGTGATTATATGTATGTATGTATGTGTAAGATTATCCTTAATATCGGGTATGTATATTAAATAACTTTGCCCCCTTGTAAAACAAATAAGTATTGTTTGTTTGTTGCAGTGCCGTCTGATCGTCGCCCAGATGAGCGGCACGCGCTGCTCCGCCTGGAACGCGTTGCTGCTGCCGTACTCTGTGTGCTGCGCCGCCGCGCTCACGGTGCTCTCTCCGGCCGCTGAACTCTACGTACTGTTCGCGCTCACCGCGGCGTGTACTGTGGCGCATGTCTACTACGGCACTAGGGTGGTAAGCTTTTTTAGGGTTGAGCACAAAAAAGTCATAACGGAACCTTTAAGGCCAGTGCACACTGTAGTAGGTGAGTGCAGTGAGTATGCACTTTTGTCTTAGGCCGCATGGCACGATTGTTTATTAGGTCAAACAAAGCTGATTTAGCTCGGCAGCCAATAGATCGTGTGTGACCCCTAGGTCCAATCTATCCTGCTTTTAGCAACTAGGGCGAGTTATATATCATTTTCGTATAATTTAGGGACGAGAAATTCATTTATGAAATAAAGGTATGACCTTTTCATACAAAAAAACTGATTTCAGTAGTAGGTAATTTTTTTGTGATAATTTTGGCCTTTACAATCACAGTCCGCTAAAAATTTCGATAACTACTTAAACTGTCGATTTGAAATTTGGAATAATTATTAACAAGGCTAACGGAGATGCATTGAAAGTGTTTTTTTAACATGTGCTCTATTCTTATAGTCTGGCAAATCCAATTTGCCAGTAAATAAGAACAAAAAATACATACCCCAGATAAGCCTACTTAAAACTAAAGAAAATACACCTATTTCTTTATGGTTTTTCGATAGGTATATTGTCAATTAGTCACCACTAAAAACCAAAAAAATAATCGGTGTTATAACACCTGGTAGAATAATATGCGATACTCATCCCTTTCTTTTGGGTGCTAGTACTAGTGTAAGATAAAGACAGTATGATTGTCTCCGTCAATGTTTGAAATGAGACAGTCCCTGACCAAACTATATATCCCAGAGAAGTTGTAAGGCACTGAAGTTTGCCAAAATGTACCTCTCCATCCCACCGAACAGCGCATTCTACTTTTAGCTGTCTAGTGGACGTAGGTAATTTAGGGAAAACGATCCAGCCCACAAAAATCTTTCAATTAGATTTTAACTCTCTGTTGGAAAGAAAAGTCATTAATTTGAATGACAAATTGTTGATTACCGATCCTTTTCTCTAAATTATTTTGCACTATATGCGTCGTACTTCTTTATTTAAGGCAAAACCTATAAAATATGAATGTTTAAAATCATTTATTTTTCAGGTGCAGGAAATGTGCGAACACTTCAAAATCAACTGCTTCCGTATCAAGCCAAAAATTAAATAAATTGGTAGGGCCTAGTCGAAATGTTTATTATAATTAATAATTAAAGGTTGCGGTAGATATCTGGTCAAGGTATTTGTTAAGGACATAGTGAAATTTTGCCATAATTGTGGCTTTCCATCAGAGCAGGCTCCTTATGCATATCGAGCATAAGGACCCGTCTTCTGGAAGGACCCTTCTCTGTGGAAGCCACAAATGGCGTTTAATGCAAAGGCATATATATCTTACTTTATGGTGGAAACGTGTATACATATATACAGATATATGAACACAGAAGGAACCTAATTATAATTTGCATATGAGGTCCGAAGAAGCGTATGGTACCCATACCATACCGGGCCATTTATTTAAAGTTTACACTATACTTTGTTTTCATGTTATTTCTACTCAAAATCACGAGCTCTTTTGATCCTAATCCAAAAAAGTGTCCTCTTCCATTCCGTTACGTCATACATACAAAGTGTATGAAAATAGGCGGGTCCACATAGAGCGAGCATACGCGCGAGGCAATTTCCTCACGTACAAAACGGCCGAGGCACGTCTACACTGGCCGTTTTGTGCGTGAGGAAATTGCCTCGCGCGTATGCTCGCTCTGTGTGGACCCGTCTATTTGGTAACGGAATGGAAATAAAAATCTTGCCACACTTTTTTCCCCTTTTCAGGATCGAACGGGAACGTAATTGTGAGTTGAAATAACATAAAAAAATCCAAATCTTAAAAAAAGAGAGGACAGCTTAAAATAAAATGGCCCACTCAATACCTCAACCCGCAAATTGCGCGCGTGCGGGAACTATTTTGTGTTAAAAAACTTAAGCAGTCACCGGTTTCGATTAGAACCCACGTCTACTACCTACGTCTTCCTAACGGATGACCAAGATGCCTGTTGGCGTTATGTTTGACCCGGATACATTGCTGGCGTCATGTCTGAGTAATTACATACGTGTAACGCTCGGGAATTAATTTATTATATGCGACTGCCATTCGGACCGATATGGCTCTTTCCTCTAATTTTAAAATTATAGTTCCATTGGGATGAATGCATGAAACTACATAGCTTATGCGGGTAAAAACGAAAAAGTTGAAACTACTCGCCATGTTGTTTCTCTACATTTTGTGTTCCAATTTTCAGTTTTTCGTTTTTAGAAAAGCGGTTGAAACCATGAATCTAGTAACTGGGCATGAGTGGTGGGGGGAACTGACAGAATGGAATAGTAGTATGTATCTTTCAGTAGGAGTAGCAGAGAAAGCGTTATTATCGTTTGTCCTTGTCACTGTCTCACTTTTTTTTTAAGTTCCCCACCGTAAATTTAGTATGGTTTATGGTAGGTAACAAATAACCCTACCAAATTACGTAGATTGTTTTCGGTATGTTGTCACGAATGTAAAAACGTGTTTTTAATTTTGTCGCATTGCGTATATTCCGTCTCTCGAGGCACGCTTATAGCTCATCTATACGATCCTACCATCTATGTTTGAAACTACAATAAAGCTGCCAAGGGAAAGGTGGGGAACAAAACACTTGCCAAGTTATTTTTACTTACTTAAAAAATATATACCTGCATAAGCTACGTATCTCAAATTTCATACTTTCTTCCGGATGGAACTGTATTTTAAGTTAAAAAGTCAGACTAATATTACCGTGACGACATATTTCTTGTGTAGGGTGACTGCTATTGCCTTGTTTCTTTCTGATTAATTACGAGTGGCCAATTACTATGGAGGGGCCAATAATATAGCAGGCACCCTATTCATATCTGATGATTTGTTAGAACGAATCTCATCGCGAGCAACCGATTTCCATTTTTTATAAATTAAGTCTTGCCAAATATGGACTTTATTTACTTCCTTAGCAATAATATAAGCTAGAATTTAACCAAATGTTACTAGAAACACTAGTCAATATTACCGCCAGATATTTAAATGGCATTTTTACATTTATAATACCGTACACGGCGGGAAGAAGTCGATAAACCGAGAGAAAAAAAAATTGAAGAAATTTGAACCTTATGTAATTCTATTTTAAGTTCAAATTTCTTCTATTTTATATCCCGAGTTATCAACTTCTCGCTGTGTACCGAATAGTAGTATAACATTTTCTCGTGAACTTTTTAATCTTTATCAAACCATTCAATAGACTTAAATATTTTTCGATCATTCTTGTTGTAATGATTTCGATACTTATACAAATATTAGTATGCAGTGTATCTGACCAATTATTGAAATATTAAGCCTGAAGCCAATAACACACTTTTAGATAGCTAGGAATTTAATAGGTACCGCAAAACCACCCCACTATAAAGTTCAAAATCTCCCAAGTGTGGGTTAAAATTAACTCAGTCATCTTCGTCCTACTCATAGGAGATAGCGGTGTTGATTTAAAACTCGTAGGGGATAGCGGTGTTTGTGTCTTACAAAGTCTATGCAACAAGCAAGGGAATAGGCGGGTTCACACAGAACTGCAGCCTCGCGAAGCAGCTCGGTCGGTGTGGACGTGCCTCGCCCGAGGCAATGCGGCCGAGGCACGTCTACACAGATCAAGCTACTTCGCGCGGCAATTTCCTCGAGAGGCAGCTCGTTCTGAGTGGACTGGCCTATTAAGTTGTGACTATTATTTGAATTTCATAGTTCTACAAGAAAAACTCATACAAAACTAAAAATAACGGGTTATTTCCTTTAGTTAAGGTAGAAGTACTAGTGCTCGACGCTGCACTAGTACTCGACATGGGCACTTTATGTCAAAGTGACAAGGATTAAGTTCGAATACAGAAAAATCTTCGTTGTTGCGTCGAGCACTAGTACTTCTACCTTACCACCAATTTGTGACCAGTGGTAACTACTGGACATTTTGTCTCACCTTTTACCACTGGTAACTACTGGGAAAAAAGTCCCATTAGTTACCATCAACTCGGTTTGGTGGTCACTTTTAAGGCAGTTTACTATAACAGTAATCGTCATCATAATTAACTTAAAATTAATTAATTGATTAGTTGGTAAAAGTTGTGAAAAAATTCCCAGTAGTTACCACTGGTAAGAACTAAGTGTTAACTAGTGGGAATAACCCAAAATAACATTGCTATTTCTTTCATTAAGTGTTGAACTTGTCGACCATCGTTGTATTTAGTTAGTACTGGAATATAGTTGGGTGGTTTACGTTAAATGTTTTATTTTGTTTGCAATTCGAATGAAATGAGGAACTGATATTATAGAAAGTCGATAGCATGCCAGAAACGTGCATGTGCGTTCTAATTGTACATTTTTGAAGCATTTATTTAGACAGAACTTAAGTTTAGCAAATAATCCCAGTGAATCTCTAGAAATTGTGAATCAATACTTAGTTGTTTGGAAAGGGTAACATCAGGAGAATTGCCCAGTGACACACAAATTATACCGCTGTTTATTACCTTACCTTATTGACATGATCAAGTTTACATATTAATCAGTATGACCGTTTTTTCGGTGTCGAAAAAGACCCACTGGATATACAAGGTCTATCAAAAATAGTGGAAGGAGTAGGAGGATGAAAAGTGGTTCGGTATCATGTTCTGATTAAGAAAGGTAGAAGATTTTTTTTTGACGTGACAATTTTTCTGCATCCATTGCAAAGACCGCTGAATACACAAGGCCTACCGCGAACACCGCGGTCATCACCGCGGAACATCAAGTTTGCAAACTTCGGTGTTGGCGGTAGGCCCTCAGTCACCTTATTGATATAGTCAAGTTTTATAATGCTTGACACTGGACAATTTTCCCAGACTGTCCAAAGAATTAAATTTCTTTTTTGTACCATGGCAAGGGCGAAAAAGCAATAGGAAGCAGCTAATGTAGGCTGAGGACGCCTACACCCTAATGTTGTCAAATAAACATGGACTGCATGGATATGCATTTTTATAGGTACTAAGGATATATATTTGGGATCCAGTAATGTGTAAATAAGTGGAATTCTTGTTGTTCTAGGGTGTCATTGGAATCTTATTTAATTATATTCCAAATATTATTTTATTCATAAGTTTTATAACAATACAGTGAGACATCACCAATTTATATGCAAATGTAATGATGAATGCACTTTTAGTCTGGTTCTGTCTAAAGAATGATAGCAAGGCAGCTAGTAAAATTGCAAAAAATAGAAATTCTTATACAATACATAGTTGTAACCGAAAATTATTACGCGAAGCAGCTCAATCTGTGTAGACGTGCCTCCGTCGCATTGCCTGGGGCGAGGCACGTCTCCACTCCACCGACCGAGCCGCTTCGCAAGGCAATTGTCTCGCGAGGCTGCTCGCCCTGTGTGTACCCGCCTATCGTTATTAGAAAACGTTAATCAAGCCTTAAATAGGCAGGTCTACACGGAGCGAGCATGCGCGTGGGGCAATTTCCTCGCGCGCAAAACGGCCAAAGCACGTCTACACTGGCCGGTTCTAACGCGAGGAAAAATGCCTCGTGCGTATGCTCGCTCTACTGTGTGGACCCGCCTAATAATGTATGAAAACATTTACTTACTACATTCACTGCCAGGAACCCACCTGGTGGGCGCTCGTGAACTTTGTTCAGATGCCGGACAACACGCTGGGCGGGTTGTTTTATACGCAGCTATAGACCACCGGTTTCTGGGATAGTGCGCCGTTTTTTGTCTGGCAGTAAATGTGTTACATGACTTTTTGAAGCATTGCATTGGTCATTCAGATATTTTTTCTTTTCGTTTGGCTTTTGTCTATGTACAATAGTCTTCTTGGCTAGGCCCCCTGGTACTTACATAATATTGAATTGTAAACGTTAATTAGAATTCAAGGCGAATATAAACTGTCGTGAGACATACTAACATTAAACTAACTTTACGGTTTACACTCACGTGTTTAGTATGTGTACCACGGCCGTCGTGAACGCTGCTCTCAGAAACATGTCGCGCGAGTAATTAAAAACACGTGAGTGTAAACCGTAAAATTAGTTTGAGAATTAAAGCTTTTGCTCTGAACACGTGCTATGATTCTTTAGACATTATGTTATCTCAAAATTGTGAACAAAGAATCTCTTCTAGTTAATACCAAAATTATACACAATGAATTTTTGTTCCGTAATATTAACTAAGACAGCTCAATATTGTACCTGTTTAATTTATTTATACTGTTATCAAATTATGTTTTATTTCCTGGCGGTCACTGTAAAGATATCTTTTAAATAAAAAATGTTTTAAGTCTCAATCGTTTTTGATTTGACACTTGTTATATGCAAAAATAGGACTACGCCTATTTCTTCCACTCCTCTATGTGTTAATTCTCATAACATATTAATGAAAACTTCAATTATAATTTGCTCAACAAGCCTTTAATTAATCTTACAAATAGTAACACAATCATACAGTATATTTGTTCCAAACTAACGGTTACTGAGTTCCTCATTCACCTCCTCCGCCAAAGTTAGCAGTTTCCTCCACTGCTCTGGGGTCAGACTGATTCCTTTCTTCCCCGGTAACAAGTCTCCATTCTTTTCGTAGAACTCCCGAATATCCACATAATTCTTCCCCTTAAACTCCCTCACTTTGACAAGCTTCTTACCCTCCAGTACCCATGTGGGCTCTTTGTCGGTAGTCCTGGAGCCCATTTTGGCTTTCTTTTCTGGAGGTACATTTCTCTGAAAATATAAATGCAAGTTTTTTTTCATTTATTTCCACGCATAAAGCTCAGTTTTAAACCATAATGCTTAAACGGGTTTACTTTCCATGGAGTGTAGAGTTCAGGAAATTGACTTGGCAGCTTAGCTTCAAAACTATAATAGGGCTCATAAAGAAGAAGAAAAGTATTCTATATCAATTTGCAAGTTTTTTACTTGGTATCAGTATATTTACTCTTATCTCTTAAGATAATGGTTGAGAATGCTTGTATACACTACCAATAAGTGTTTTGTTATTGAACATGCAATACGCAGATTCTTTAATTATTAACCACATATAGTATCAAGTAATAGGTACTAAAATATTCATTTAATAAATATGTGTTTTACAGTACATATGGGGCTACTTTATAGCACTAGTGCGAGAAGTAGCATATTACGTTACTGTGTCGAACATTTAAAGGGCCATATGTACTGTAAAACGTTGTACGATACATGTGCGAATAGGTAATTCGCAACTCGTGTCGATTTAAAACACTCCCTTCGGTCGTGTTTTAATTTATCGCCACTCGTTTCGAATTTCCTATTTTTCGCACTTGTATCGTAATGTACTATTCCAAGATGATCTATTTATTTTTTACTTACATCAACAGGTCCCTCATCGCTGTCGCTAGAACTTTCGGCTTTCTTCTTGTTTTTGGGCATATTGTTATGTTTAACGATTTGCTTGTCACGAAATCTGTAAACAATTGTAAAAATTAACCTACAAATATTTTAACCAGTGGACTGTACGTTCATTCAAACAGGGTTATTTTTACAAAGGATTTCTTCCAGAATTTTTAATTTGTCTAAAATAAAGCTTCCTAATTGCAATTAAAGCTTAATTCTAATTCAACTTACCGTTTACCTTTGTCGATTGACGTTGCCACCTAGCCGGTATCTCTTCTCCAAGGACTTTATTCAACTCAATCAGCTGTTTGAGCTTTAAGATCTCATCGACTGTTCTTCGGTTGCATTTATGTAACTTCGACGTTTTTGTATGACAGCAAAATAGCATACGTCACATTGACAGGACTGACGGATGAAAACATAACCTAAAAATAAGCTATGCCCTGTGTAACTTATAGGATTTTATCAAAAAACAGGTATTGAATTATATTCAAAGCACTATGTTAGAACCCTGGAACGATGCGTCTCTGCGACCACCACCTGTTCATACATTTCTATGTCATCGTAAAGTTGGTAAGTTCATCATACTCTTTAAAACACGCCTGCTTGCCGGATAACTTATGAACTGTAATTTGTAATTCTTTTTACAGACATTCAGGATATAAAAAATACTTGCAGGAATATGATCAAAGTACTGTCGAATCAATTTCCTTTGCACAAAGAGAGCGCAATTCTATCTAGATTTGCTTATAAATACGACAAGAAGTTTCGCAACGATATCGGCTACAGGCATTTTAAGAAGGTTAACGTAGCCTTACGGCGTTACTTGGGGCTGAATGTATTGAAGGACATAGAAAATTTCAGCGACACGTTACCGGCTGATGACGAGGATTACTTACCAACAAGACAAATGCTCCAATATATAATGATCAGATTAATAACGTTTGCGAAGATAATGGTGAGGGTTTGCGTATGTTCGAAGCAAGCGTCGGTATTTTATTTGGACCGTATAAAGTGCGGGGAGGGTCACTGGATGTCTCTAATGCCATATGCGGTGCTGAGCCGCGTGTGGTCGCTCTGCACGGTGCTCCTGCGCAACGCTTGCGCCTGGTACGCGCGCCTGCGGCCTTGGCTCGTCAAACTACAACTGAAGGGAGTAGAATTCCTAGCCGACAATTATAACCTGCCAGTGGACTTAGAGGTGTGGCTGGACCTTAAAAACATTGACTCTTTTGGAAGGTTTGAATGGGCTCCGAATAAATGCTTGACATTGCAACAAAGCTTAATAGTTGATGATGATGATGACAATACAGACAGCTTCATGGACTATGTCAAGCAGCTAAATGAAGATGATACTGAAGAGCCAATTTCATGTAATCTTAAGAGCAATCTTTCAAAAGAAACTCCATCTGAGATACAAGTAAATCCAGTACTAAATAAAGATAAAGGAGAAAGCATTTCTCGAGAAAGTTTTAAAGCCCCTCTGAACTCCAAATCAAAACCAAATACTGATAAAGGAGAGACAATATCAAGGGAAAGTTTTAAACGGCCACTACATTCGCAATCAGAACCATTAAAGAGAGAAAATACCTACAATCATTCTCCAGGAAATGTGACTGACACGGAATCTTTAAAAAAGTTCATGTTGATGGAAGAAGGCTTTAGAAATGAACAAAATCAGTCATCCTTAACAAGCCATCTGAGTTTCATGCAGTGGACAGCTCTTAAGAACTCATTAGACACATTAGCAAATTCCTTGTCAAACAAAAGAAAGATAGAGAAAAAATTCAAAAGAATATGGAAAGAAAAGTGCATCGATTATAGTTAATAAATGTATTTTCCATTTTTTCTTGTATTATTTACTAACACAAATTATTTACAGTTTAATCATAACAGCACCAATTTAATCACTGTGAAAAAATATAGATGTTTTAACACAATCAAAGATATATTCAGGTACAATATAAAACAAATAAAATATTACAAAATCCGTGCATTCATTAAGCTGTTTTGCTCGGATAATAATGGTATACATGGTATTGCCAATGTCAATAAGAAATTATAGTTTTTAGTTTATCACTTTAGATGCCATAAATTAAATAGCTTCCAATATTAAAGCAAAATTACAAAAACAGATTACTTCATATGAAATGTCTCTATATTATTTTGAATATATTATCATAGTTTGACAATGTTATATCAAAGTTTCTTCAGTAATCATTAATTAAACTATTATGCATTATTATGCAAGTTGATTCATTAGGGAAAATATTTTATACAAGTAAAATGTTGCTGGTAAAGAAAGGACGCTTATCACAAGGAATTTGGTACATTGACCCGCATATTGCTATCTCTATTGCACGCACATACTTATATTGCTGTCCCGCTCTCACAGTGACATTGACAACCCATGATGCCTTGCGGGATAGCAATATACTTACGTGTGTGCGATATATTAGCAGGCAGGGTCAGTGTACGAAATTCCTAGTGCTAAGCGTCCTTTTTAAAAATAATAAAACCAGAGGCAGAGAAATAAATGGATAATCTCATAAACTTTGGAGCATTTTATAAAAGCCTTCAAATTGTTTCTAACAAACATGTTTGTAATACAACCCTGTGTGGAAAATTATGATGGTTTCACTTTTATCATATGTCATTGTAGACATCTAACAAGTAGGTATTAGACATAAATGACACAATATATGATAAAAGCTTTACAATCTTATCTGCAATGATATTATAACTCCAGGTAAGTTATAAGCGTTCCAGAATTAAAGCCCTTACCGTTAACAAATTGTACAAGTTGTTTTTAGTCGCGTCTAGGCAAACGAGACATGTGCACGTGCTGACGAGCTCCCGCACACCGAAAGAGACAAGCTTATGTTTAATGAGTACTTATAACAAATATGCGAAAATTAATAAAAAAAATTGATTCATTCGTAGGTAATAGGCGTAGGCGGGTCCACACAGAGCGAGCATACGCGCGAGGCAATTTCCTCGCGCACATAACGGCCAATGTAGACGTGCCTCGGTCGAGGCAGAGCGCGACCTTGGCTAAGCCGCTCGGTGTCGGTGCCGGTCGGCTGAGGCAATAGTTACACGAGCACGAGGCCTGTCGTTTGCCGCGCGAGGAAATGTCCTAATGAAATAAATTATATAATATCATTGCTTATCTGTTGGTTTCCAATGACTATGATCAAATTAGAACAAGAATTTGAAATCTCAACGTGACTCACAATTAGGTAATGTAAACCGGTTTTTATTTGCATGTAAAAACCGGTTATTAACCGAAATTTTATACAAATAAAAACCGGTTTACATTCCCTACTCACAATCAACACTTAGCATACAAATGGATTTATAATAACGCAGTCATATTTGTATTCCATAATTTGTAATATATATTTGCGCTTTGTTTATATTTACACAAGTTATAAGACTCACTATTTACATAACGCTTCACAACTCCCCATAGTTTACAGTATCAACATGAAAACAATTCACAATACATTATTTACTTCACATGACTTCACGGAATGTATAATTATTATAAGTTTACTTTTTAACAATAAAAAAACTGAAAATGACACAATAGGGAGTATTACTGCAATGTTCTGCCGCCAGAGTGCAGCACTAGCACCTATCGTAAACAAAGAGTAACTACATACTATGCCTTAAACTGTTTTTTGACAAGTTTTCACAGATACTAAAATATGACATTGATGCATCAAGGCGGTTTGTTAACAAAGGGCCTACCGGGAAACGCGAAAATCGAAATTTAGTTATTTGCCTCTTCATCGCTCGAATGGGAGAATGTTTAGGTAACGAAATTTCGATTTTCGTGTTAGCGGTAGATCCTCAGATTGTGATGGATTGTGGTAGTGGCGCCCCCTACGCAGAGTTTCGCGTAATATTCCCTAGTATTGGTTAAATGTTATAGAAAACGGCGGTTGTCTACTAGTAAAAGGTAGGATTAAATTCGATTAGTTATTTAGAAAATTATCATTCCAGTATTTTATAGTTAAAAAAGAAAATAATTTAATACTCGTGGGGTTTTTATTAGAGCGTCTTATCTGATAGTATAGAGGCGTATTGTCACAGTAAATTTTGTAAACTACTAAATTGACTGCCATTTTTCGACACAGGACTAAAACTCTTAGATTGACATATGGCTATTTGGCCCATGTTCTTTCACGTATGTATTAAATATCAAACGGTATCGCCATCTACTCGAGTATAGGCTAAGGGTATATCGCCATCTATTCGAGCGTATTTTTTTCTTGATTTTGCGAGGCAAGTTTTTTCTTTGACTTTATTTATCTTATACGGAGTTATATATTTCTTTGCTGAAAGTATTAAATTATTTGTACATAAAAGATAGGCATGTGTCTCTAGTATGCATACATCTTATGTATATAATAGCCTTATTCACAGACCATTTACTCCTCTAACTCCCAGGGGTCAAAATTTGCCAGCTAAATAAAAACCTACCTTGGCGTATTAAATTTAGAGTTGAATGTTTTATTCTCTACCGACCCAGTATAGCATCGGTGGGTAGCGTTTAAGCATATATTCAAATATAAAACCAAACATTTGCAGCTTATATTAACGAGCCGGCCAAACCAAATAAAGTAGCATTTCATTTATTTTATTGCTTTCTCAAACGATACATTGGCAATTTACTATATGGGAAGGTTCAAATTAAAAATAAGATTTTTTCTATGGTTGGCCTGATGACGATATCAAAAATTTTAATCCTCCAGTCTGAAAAAGTAGATTTTTAACAAAAGTTTCTGGGGGGTCGGCGAATATTTATTTTCTAATAAGAATATTATAGGTACCGATAATGCCCTCGAACGTGCCGATACTACTTTCGTTACACCAGGCGTAATAAACGTGACAACGCCGTTTTACATGTAAACGCAGCTGAAATGCTGCTTCTGAGAGAAGTTATTGACCTTAGACAGGTTTCATGGGAGACTAATAAGTGTATAATGATTATTTTCACAGCCCTCATACGCGAAGCTAATTAAATCTCGTATATAAATAATTATAGGCAAGAATGGCAAACTTTTGTAGACCTCATCCCGGCAAATCACTTCATGATTTGTTATTAGGCTGGTCCACACGGAACGAACTGCCTCGCGAGGAAATTGCCGCGCGAACAGCTCGCTCTCTGTAGACGTGCCTCGGCCGCGTTGCCTCGGGCGCGGCACGTCCCACATATCGCGCTGATTCGCGAGGCAATTTCCTCGCGAGGCGGCTCGATCTGTGTGGATCCGCCTATTGGATTGCGCTACTTACATCTCTTTCCTAAATACGCCAACGAAAGTGACGCGTAGCGACATAACGAAATACTTAATAAATGCCATAACTGTCAGTTTGTTTACTTCCTAGTGGTGCTAGATAGCTTCTGTAGTCGCGCTTTCAACCCGCCTTCTCTCTTCGGTTGCACGATAGATTGAGATTTTCGCTGTTCTTGATGCTTCTTGGCCTCTTTTAGTCTGTAAAAAATGTGAAATATAAGAATCAAGTAACAGTCGATTTCTAGTAAATGCCTTCTAACGTTTAGCATGTTACTGGCGCTATGATTGCCTATTAATTATATTTTCGCGACACTAAACTTAAATTTATATTGTGTCAATATTTTCACGGTTTTCTTTTGCAAAATAATGTACTAATGTATTACGAAAAGTAGGAAATTCGCAACGAATGGTGATAATTCGAAGTACCTATTCGGAAGTGTATCGTACGTTTTACGATACATAATTATGGCACTTTAAATTTTCGATATAGGCACGTAAAGTGCTTATTTACCGCACTAGTGCGGTAAAGTAGCACCATATGTACTGTAAAGTACTTTCGTTCATTCGCAAGGCATAGTTTTTAAAATGAAAAAGGTACATCGCCCGACGGGGATTTGAATTCTTCCTTCAAAAGACGCTCTAAGCGACATCTACTCTACCGCAAGAAGTCTCCTGGCACTTTATAAATAAAAAAAACTTAACTTACTTTTCCTTAATAGCAATCTGCTCCTCCTTCTTATAAATATCCTTAAAATCGCTGCAGAAGCTCGTCCACAGCGAAAAGAACTCCTTCGGCTCACAGTCCTCTAGCTTCCCAACTTTGGGGGTATACTGATAAAACCTGACTGTCGCAAAGAATTTGCTCCGACATTCTTCAAGATTTTCATGCTCAGCTTTCAATTTTTCCTCGGCGGCGGTGAGGAAAGTACCCATTTTTTCTTCGAAAACATCTATGCGTTTTGTTTCGTTCTCTTCAGGACTCCGTTGTGCGTCGGTTTTATCAAGAACTTTCTTGGTTTTATCTTTGCATGCTGAAAGATAAAATTATTGGTTAGTATTTGATATTTGCTATACCTATGCGAAGTGAGCCAAGGAACTCACAGCACAGAATAAATATTAGTACAGTCACGTCTGAAAACTTCGACACGATCGAAGCGCCAAAAATATGTATACACGACCGTGGCCCAAATGTAAGGGTAGTGTATACATATTTTTGGCACGTTGTTCGTATCGATATTTTCAGACATGACCGTACTATTACGTACAGAAGGTTCACTGCATAACTAAATACCTGTTTTGGTATATCTAATGTGTCCGAACGTTGGCTATTGGACATATTATACAGGGCGGGCAAATAAATAGCTACGCCAGTATCTACTCACCGGCCAGCTGCCGCGTGAGGCCGGCGAGGGAGCCGGCCACGTCGGCGAAGTCTATGGCCGCGGGCCACTGTCCACTACTACTCACCGGCCAGCTGCCGCGTGAGGCCGGCGAGGGAGCCGGCCACGTCGGCGAAGTCTATGGCCGCGGGCCACTGTCCACTACTACTCACCGGCCAGCTGCCGCGTGAGGCCGGCGAGGGAGCCGGCCACGTCGGCGAAGTCTATGGCCGCGGGCCACTGTCCACTACTACTCACCGGCCAGCTGCCGCGTGAGGCCGGCGAGGGAGCCGGCCACGTCGGCGAAGTCTATGGCCGCGGGCCACTGTCCACTACTACTCACCGGCCAGCTGCCGCGTGAGGCCGGCGAGGGAGCCGGCCACGTCGGCGAAGTCTATGGCCGCGGGCCACTGTCCACTACTACTCACCGGCCAGCTGCCGCGTGAGGCCGGCGAGGGAGCCGGCCACGTCGGCGAAGTCTATGGCCGCGGGCCACTGTCCACTACTACTCACCGGCCAGCTGCCGCGTGAGGCCGGCGAGGGAGCCGGCCACGTCGGCGAAGTCTATGGCCGCGGGCCACTGTCCACTACTACTCACCGGCCAGCTGCCGCGTGAGGCCGGCGAGGGAGCCAGCCACGTCGGCGAAGTCTATGGCCGCGGGCCACTGTCCACTACTACTCACCGGCCAGCTGCCGCGTGAGGCCGGCGAGGGAGCCAGCCACGTCGGCGAAGTCTATGGCCGCGGGCCACTGTCCACTACTACTCACCGGCCAGCTGCCGCGTGAGGCCGGCGAGGGAGCCGGCCACGTCGGCGAAGTCTATGGCCGCGGGCCACTGTCCACTACTACTCACCGGCCAGCTGCCGCGTGAGGCCGGCGAGGGAGCCGGCCACGTCGGCGAAGTCTATGGCCGCGGGCCACTGTCTACTACTACTCACCGGCCAGCTGCCGCGTGAGGCCGGCGAGGGAGCCGGCCACGTCGGCGAAGTCTATGGCCGCGGGCCACTGTCCACTACTACTCACCGGCCAGCTGCCGCGTGAGGCCGGCGAGGGAGCCGGCCACGTCGGCGAAGTCTATGGCCGCGGGCCACTGTCCACTACTACTCACCGGCCAGCTGCCGCGTGAGGCCGGCGAGGGAGCCGGCCACGTCGGCGAAGTCTATGGCCGCGGGCCACTGTCCACTACTACTCACCGGCCAGCTGCCGCGTGAGGCTGGCGAGGGAGCCGGCCACGTCGGCGAAGTCTATGGCCGCGGGCCACTGTCCACTACTACTCACCGGCCAGCTGCCGCGTGAGGCCGGCGAGGGAGCCGGCCACGTCGGCGAAGTCTATGGCCGCGGGCCCCCTTCGGCCGCGTACGCAACCAGAGCTTCGTAACCAGATGCGATCGAAAACTATTTCTGCCTTGTACGAAACCGGTTGCGATCAAAAACTAATTTCGTCTTACCCGTAACCAGTTACGATCGAACACTTCTCGTTCTTATACGAAACCAATGTCTGGGCCATCTAGCTATAGGTTTTTTTTCAAATATTTTGTCATGATACTCATGATAATTTCATATCCTGTGCATTTTTTTGAAACTATTGATTTAACAAAACTCAATATAACATATTTAGATCTTACATGAAACCTTTACAGTGGGTAATATAACAAATCACTGGCCACTTAAACATTACAGTCCTCCTAGGTATCAGCTGCTAAATGGTCGCCACATACACGAGTGGTACCTAGTATAAAAAAGTTTAAGTCACACAGCATCCGCACCCTTACCATGTCGGGTATCAATAATAACTCGGTATTTGGACACCCAATAAATATACAACGATTTATATTCTCGTATGCTCGTACCAGACTCATGGCTAAGTAATACTTTGTTTATATTGACGAATAACAACTGCAAATGTCAAGCAAATGAAGTCACAGTAGTGACTTTCAAGGAATGTCAGTGCTCCATGTCTCTTAAGCCAGTGTCTTTTAAGGAACAAGGTTACATTGTATTTGCCAACAAAGTATTTGAATATTATCAACTGGTACAATTTTTGTGTTCTGATTTTTGACTAGATATATAACGTGTACAGTACTTATACTGTATAACAAGGTGTATAAATATAATCTTAGCTGACTTTATCAACGGTCGAAAGGTTTCGTACAACAAAGAAAAGTGTTCGATCGTAACTGATAACTAGTAAGACGGAATTAGTTTTTGATCGCAACCGGTTTCGTACAAGGCAGAAATAGTTTTCGATCGCATCTGGTTACGAAGCTCTGGTTGCGTACGCGGCCGAAGGGCGCGGGCCACTGTCCACTACTACTCACCGGCCAGCTGCCGCGTGAGGCCGGCGAGGGAGCCGGCCACGTCGGCGAAGTCTATGGCCGCGGGCCACTGTCCACTACTACTCACCGGCCAACTGCCGCGTGAGGCCGGCGAGGGAGCCGGCCACGTCGGCGAAGTCTATGGCCGCGGGCCACTGTCCACTACTACTCACCGGCCAGCTGCCGCGTGAGGCCGGCGAGGGAGCCGGCCACGTCGGCGAAGTCTATGGCCGCGGGCCACTGTCCACTACTACTCACCGGCCAGCTGCCGCGTGAGGCCGGCGAGGGAGCCGGCCACGTCGGCGAAGTCTATGGCCGCGGGCCACTGTCCACTACTACTCACCGGCCAGCTGCCGCGTGAGGCCGGCGAGGGAGCCGGCCACGTCGGCGAAGTCTATGGCCGCGGGCCACTGTCCACTACTACTCACCGGCCAGCTGCCGCGTGAGGCCGGCGAGGGAGCCGGCCACGTCGGCGAAGTCTATGGCCGCGGGCCACTGTCCACTACTACTCACCGGCCAGCTGCCGCGTGAGGCCGGCGAGGGAGCCGGCCACGTCGGCGAAGTCTATGGCCGCGGGCCACTGTCCACTACTACTCACCGGCCAGCTGCCGCGTGAGGCCGGCGAGGGAGCCGGCCACGTCGGCGAAGTCTATGGCCGCGGGCCACTGTCCACTACTACTCACCGGCCAGCTGCCGCGTGAGGCCGGCGAGGGAGCCGGCCACGTCGGCGAAGTCTATGGCCGCGGGCCACTGTCCACTACTACTCACCGGCCAGCTGCCGCGTGAGGCCGGCGAGGGAGCCGGATACGTCGGCGAAGTCTATGGCCGCGGGCCACTGTCCACTACTACTCACCGGCCAGCTGCCGCGTGAGGCCGGCGAGGGAGCGGCCACGTCGGCGAAGTCTATGGCCGCGGGCCACTGTCCACTACTACTCACCGGCCAGCTGCCGCGTGAGGCCGGCGAGGGAGCCGGCCACGTCGGCGAAGTCTATGGCCGCGGGCCACTGTCCACTACTACTCACCGGCCAGCTGCCGCGTGAGGCCGGCGAGGGAGCCGGCCACGTCGGCGAAGTCTATGGCCGCGGGCCACTGTCCACTACTACTCACCGGCCAGCTGCCGCGTGAGGCCGGCGAGGGAGCCGGCCACGTCGGCGAAGTCTATGGCCGCGGGCCACTGTCCACTACTACTCACCGGCCAGCTGCCGCGTGAGGCCGGCGAGGGAGCCGGCCACGTCGGCGAAGTCTATGGCCGCGGGCCACTGTCCACTACTACTCACCGGCCAGCTGCCGCGTGAGGCCGGCGAGGGAGCCGGCCACGTCGGCGAAGTCTATGGCCGCGGGCCACTGTCCACTACTACTCACCGGCCAGCTGCCGCGTGAGGCCGGCGAGGGAGCCGGCCACGTCGGCGAAGTCTATGGCCGCGGGCCACTGTCCACTACTACTCACCGGCCAGCTGCCGCGTGAGGCCGGCGAGGGAGCCGGCCACGTCGGCGAAGTCTATGGCCGCGGGCCACTGTCCACTACTACTCACCGGCCAGCTGCCGCGTGAGGCCGGCGAGGGAGCCGGCCACGTCGGCGAAGTCTATGGCCGCGGGCCACTGTCCACTACTACTCACCGGCCAGCTGCCGCGTGAGGCCGGCGAGGGAGCCGGCCACGTCGGCGAAGTCTATGGCCGCGGGCCACTGTCCACTACTACTCACCGGCCAGCTGCCGCGTGAGGCCGGCGAGGGAGCCGGCCACGTCGGCGAAGTCTATGGCCGCGGGCCACTGTCCACTACTACTCACCGGCCAGCTGCCGCGTGAGGCCGGCGAGGGAGCCGGCCACGTCGGCGAAGTCTATGGCCGCGGGCCACTGTCCACTACTACTCACCGGCCAGCTGCCGCGTGAGGCCGGCGAGGGAGCCGGCCACGTCGGCGAAGTCTATGGCCGCGGGCCACTGTCCACTACTACTCACCGGCCAGCTGCCGCGTGAGGCCGGCGAGGGAGCCGGCCACGTCGGCGAAGTCTATGGCCGCGGGCCACTGTCCACTACTACTCACCGGCCAGCTGCCGCGTGAGGCCGGCGAGGGAGCCGGCCACGTCGGCGAAGTCTATGGCCGCGGGCCACTGTCCACTACTACTCACCGGCCAGCTGCCGCGTGAGGCCGGCGAGGGAGCCGGCCACGTCGGCGAAGTCTATGGCCGCGGGCCACTGTCCACTACTACTCACCGGCCAGCTGCCGCGTGAGGCCGGCGAGGGAGCCGGCCACGTCGGCGAAGTCTATGGCCGCGGGCCACTGTCCACTACTACTCACCGGCCAGCTGCCGCGTGAGGCCGGCGAGGGAGCCGGCCACGTCGGCGAAGTCTATGGCCGCGGGCCACTGTCCACTACTACTCACCGGCCAGCTGCCGCGTGAGGCCGGCGAGGGAGCCGGCCACGTCGGCGAAGTCTATGGCCGCGGGCCACTGTCCACTACTACTCACCGGCCAGCTGCCGCGTGAGGCCGGCGAGGGAGCCGGCCACGTCGGCGAAGTCTATGGCCGCGGGCCACTGTCCACTACTACTCACCGGCCAGCTGCCGCGTGAGGCCGGCGAGGGAGCCGGCCACGTCGGCGAAGTCTATGGCCGCGGGCCACTGTCCACTACTACTCACCGGCCAGCTGCCGCGTGAGGCCGGCGAGGGAGCCGGCCACGTCGGCGAAGTCTATGGCCGCGGGCCACTGTCCACTACTACTCACCGGCCAGCTGCCGCGTGAGGCCGGCGAGGGAGCCGGCCACGTCGGCGAAGTCTATGGCCGCGGGCCACTGTCCACTACTACTCACCGGCCAGCTGCCGCGTGAGGCCGGCGAGGGAGCCGGCCACGTCGGCGAAGTCTATGGCCGCGGGCCACTGTCCACTACTACTCACCGGCCAGCTGCCGCGTGAGGCCGGCGAGGGAGCCGGCCACGTCGGCGAAGTCTATGGCCGCGGGCCACTGTCCACTACTACTCACCGGCCAGCTGCCGCGTGAGGCCGGCGAGGGAGCCGGCCACGTCGGCGAAGTCTATGGCCGCGGGCCACTGTCCACTACTACTCACCGGCCAGCTGCCGCGTGAGGCCGGCGAGGGAGCCGGCCACGTCGGCGGAGTCTATGGCCGCGGGCCACTGTCCACTACTACTCACCGGCCAGCTGCCGCGTGAGGCCGGCGAGGGAGCCGGCCACGTCGGCGAAGTCTATGGCCGCGGGCCACTGTCCACTACTACTCACAGGCCAGCTGCCGCGTGAGGCCGGCGAGGGAGCCGGCCACGTCGGCGAAGTCTATGGCCGCGGGCCACTGTCCACTACTACTCACCGGCCAGCTGCCGCGTGAGGCCGGCGAGGGAGCCGGCCACGGCGGCGAAGTCTATGGCCGCGGGCCACTGTCCACTACTACTCACCGGCCAGCTGCCGCGTGAGGCCGGCGAGGGAGCCGGCCACGTCGGCGAAGTCTATGGCCGCGGGCCACTGTCCACTACTACTCACCGGCCATCTGCCGCGTGAGGCCGGCGAGGGAGCCGGCCACGTCGGCGAAGTCTATGGCCGCGGCGCGCGCCACGTCGCCCGGCTCGGGCACCGGCAGCGGGCTCCCGACGCCGGCCGCGCGCATGTACGTGCGCACGATGAAGTGGAGCAAAGTCACTGTTGAGCGTTTCGACTGGAACAAGTTATGTTTTTTTATGATATACATAGGAAGTAAATGAGTAGACGAATCGTCTGATTGTAAGCAATTTAACTTTATTAACCTGAGCTGCACAAAGCGAATAGACAGGTCCACACAGAGCGAGCAGCCTCGCGAGGAAATATCCTCGCGCGGCAAATGCTCGGCCTCGCGAGACCGCGTGCTCGTGTAACTTTTGCTTCAGCACGTTTGCCTCACTCGAGCCAATTTGCTCGGCAAGATGGCGTCACTCAGTTTGCTGTTCAAAATGGCGCCGCACGTAATAATTGCAGAGGCTTGCGTTTCATTTATTTTGCTATTTAAAGCAATTCAAACGAAATTAAAGAAGGAAAGAAGGACACGACAATTTGCACCACTCGTTATTATTATATTTTTTTGTAACGTTGTCATGTTTTGACGAACGAAAATACCCACGCCCACCATAAACAATCACGTTTACACTGGCATGTGGCAAACGTCCGAGACTACACTGGCCGTTTTATGCGCGAAGAAATTGCCTCGCGCGTATGCTCGCTCTGTGTGGACCCACCTTATTCCGAGTGGGGCATCGCGGACAGGTTCAGACCTGTTTGTGATTTGCAGCGGCGATAAGAGCGTGCAGTAATGTCGTGCTAACAAATAATTATTGAAATACAAAATAAACCAGCACTTTGGCTATCATCTCACACTTTATACAAAAATAGACTGTATAAAAATAAAATATGGAAAGAATTAGCAACAAAACTGGATATGGAAGGTAAATTAAAGTATTTATTTTCACTTTAAATCCATTTTATTAGGTATACGACACTAGGACCCTGTTTTGTAGAAAAACTACATATTTTGAGCCATAAATTATCTTCTAAAAAGAAATCAAGAATGTCGCCTCGCCCGCCCCGCTGCCCGACCCGCGTAGCACATCCATATAAAATAGTTAAAATACTAGGTGTATGACATTTTATTTCGGTGTATTATGGCGCCGCCTATGTAATGTTTTTTGAAAGACACTTTTCATACATAGAGATATTGCTCCTTTTTCTTCACTCTCCAGTTCTCATAAATCTCATAATGGCCCAGTGTATCTTATGCGTGATGTACACTTGGCAACCGAGATGCTAGTTCGGCCGGTACAGTATCCTACAATACAACATAAATACTCTTTATTGCACACCTCAATACAGAAAGAATACAATACATTAATAAGAGGTAAACAATGAGCGGTCTTCTCGCTAAAAAGCGGTCTCTTCCAGACAACATGTAGCGGAATTGAATAAATTGATCTTACCTTGACGTCCTTAAGTTTGGAGAGTATCTCAAGGCCGAAGCCGTCGGCCTGTCCACGTTGCCCGTTGCCGCCATTCATATAATTGCCTAGCGTCAGAATTATCGCGAACACCCTCTTTAGCGCCTCGCTCGTCATCAGGAACTGGAAATAAGTTTTTTTACTATAAAGGTGATCGTTGTCATAGTCATGAGACTAGAACCTAGGCACAATCCGCAGTCTGTAGTTTCATTATTGATTTCACAATAAATAAAAATTCGATGTCCCATAGAAAAATTCAATTGTAGGTATGTAATCCGAAAAAATGTGTAAAACAGGCTTGGAAACGAGTTAAATTTCCAAACAGTTAGTACGTGGCGCAAAATCAGATTTCGGTTTCGCTCGATAAAACCATTATTTTTAAACCGGTTTTTAGGAGAACATTTTCATAAAAGTTCTTGTCAGATTGACCGATTTAGGACAATAAAAACCGGTTTCTTCCTATGTTGTTGTCTTTGTTTACGTGGTACACCACCAGGCCGGCTGGCCGTCTCATCGCTCGTTAAATAAACCGGTATATTTAGGTTACAATAAAGTTTTTAAAACGTTAGCGTTCTTATGAAAGTTCGGAGGAAAACCGAAATAAGCTGGTATTTCATAGACCGGTTCTGAGCCTTGCTTATGACCTTTACACGATAATTTTGTTATGTCTAACCGTACTCCGAGAGGTAAATATGTAGGTCACACTGAGATATTCGCCGCAATGTATGAGACAGCATTTTTTGCGTTTTCGGGGTTGGTCCCAAAATAAATTCATTATAGAATAGAATATAATATAATGGGATTATTTTATTCGTAAACACAAACAAGACAAACTACATGACAACAAAAACATAGCAAGTATAAAGTGCCATAAACAAGACAAACTACATGATATAACAAAAACATAGCAAGTATAAAGTGCCACGAAATGGCCTCACTTCAGCATGTTGCTGGTGGCTTTCAGCGCTGATCTTCCGTGGAGATAACACAACACACAGAAGGTAACAGACAAGAAGAAGAAAGACATACAAGAACAGAGTGAACAAATGGTTAAATCATGACCCGAATTTTGACTCCTCAAGGGTGGAACATAAAATCATCACTGTATATTCGCGGAATATGACTATGGGTGGTATTCGATCTGTCTAATATCTTGCTCCAATGTGTATTTGCGTCTCGCATTTTGCTTAATAGCAAAGTGAGACGCAATGCACACTGGACAAAGAAATTGAACAGGTGGAATACCATCTAAAAAATGTACCTCACAAGTATGCTTCAAGTTGTCCAACTTATGCATAGTAGTGCTGACCGCATCTTCAAACTCCGCCTGGAACATGAAGCAGGAGATCCTCTCCGCGAAGTTGGGGATGCCGCTGAGGTCGTGCAGGAACGCCTCGGGCTTGTCCAGTGGCACGTCTGGTTTCGTTTGCAGGTGTTGCTTAATTTGGGATAGCTCTTCGTCGGTCGCTCTCTGAAACAGGGATATTCTGTTAGTTTTACTATATCTAGAGCTAGATGTCTATATTTAGAGCGGCCCGCCTCGGCTTCGCACGGGTAGAATAGACCGCAAGCCAGGAACAGATTTCCCTCGAGATGAACCCTCGCGAACGTCGGCTGCCGTTCCATTGGCGGGTTAAGTAATGGCAGCCATCGAAGCACGTAAAAACATTTAAAAAATCTTCAGGCGGTTGTATCGCGGTGGTTGAACGTCAGCTGGTCGCATGAATATGTCAAAAATAAGCGCTTTACCTTTTTATGATAGTAATAACAAAATCATGAAACTTTGCATGTAGCATTCCATCAGACGTTTCAATTTACTTTGGTAATTGGTAAGGCGCGTATTTTTTACATGTTCCTGTGACCAGCTGACGGTCTTTCCACCGCGATAAAACCGGCTGACGGTTTTTTTTAAATTCATGGTAGCATTTGAACTATCATCTGATAAAGTAACTGACTTTACATTAAGAAGATTTACTAATTGTACACCGAAATCTTCCTTAAGAATCACTCTATTGATAGTATAGGTGAAAACCGCATGAAAATTCGTTCAGTAGTTTTTGAGTTTGCGAATATACAGACGCGGCGGGGGACTTTGTTTTATAAGATGTAGTGATGAAATATAATGTAAAGTTACCATTTCGTAAATCTGCTGCAACGCCTCCAAACTGACAACGGACGTATCAAAATTATATATAGCATTCTCTATCTCCGAAAACTCGACATGCAGACTCTGCGCCAAAATCCCCACATTCTGCGACCGCTTACTCTCCAATATCTTAACCGGCTGAATTTTCGTTTTCACTTCAACTTTCTTCTTGACTGGCGCTTTGACGACTTGTCTGGAGAAGAGATCTGCGAATTCATCTATGTTATCCAGGTTGGTCTCTTCGATTTCGAGCCAGAGGGGCTTGAGGGCCTGCGGGGCCTCGCCGGCCGCCGGCGCCGCGGCCGGCGCCAGGATGCGCGTCCAGTACAGCGGCTTCATCGGCGCCGCCGGCTTCACGGGGATCTTTCTTAAGGCTGAAAATATTATATCATTTTTTTAAGTTGTATTCTTAACCCTTTGACTGCAAAAGACGTCGACTGACGCGCTCAGTGTAATCAAAAATATATACCTCTATTATAGGACAATTTTACACATATCTATCTAGTCCACAGTAAGCTCAATAAGGCTGTGTTATGGATATTAACGATGATATACATAATATACACCTATATATAAATACTTATATATAAACATCCATAACTCAGGACCAAAATATTTGTGATAAACACACAAATAAATACCCTTACCAGGATTCGAACCCGGGACTTACTGCTTCGTAGGCAGGATTTCTAACGACTAGACTAGAAGGCCGTAATATAAACCTTCGTGCATTAAGGTATAATAAGGTTTAAAATGGCGCGATGCATATAATAGGCGTAGTGTTCAAAGGTTTAAACGTCACAACTTTATTCATTGATTTTAGCTCGTAAAAATAAGCCTTATTATAATGAATTAAGTTTCAAGCAATTGTTAGGTTTAGATGAGGATGTGTTTTATTAGTTCCATCACAATTCCATATGACGGCGGCCGATCGTAAGATCAGGTAAATCGGGATTTTCCTAGGCATATCGTGACAAGTGAAAATCTTAGTCTCGTTCTCTGAGTCGACAGAGCCCCGCAGTTGTCTGTAGGCGGGTCTACATAGAGCAAGCAGCCTCGCGAGGAAATTTCCTCGAGCGGCAAACGACGGGCCTCGCGCGCCCGCGTGCTCGTGTAACTTTTGCCTCAGCACGTTTGCCTCAGCCGAGCCAATTTGCAAGATGGCGTCCCACAGTCAGCTGTTAAAAATGGTGCTGCACATATTCACTGCCGCGGCTCGCTTTGCTTTTCAAAGCAATCCAAAAAAAAAAAAAAAACGAATAAATTGCAGGAGATTTTGGGTGCAACAAATCTATAAATATCGATCACGATAGGAAATCGGCTCATTTGAGGTTAGGAAATGGAGTAAAGACGAATTTTAAACGCATTAAAAAGGGAGTAATTCGACTTGTAATGTTCACAATTACAAATAAAACTTAAATGCCAAGACACAAATTCAAGAAAGGTATCATACCGTCATACTACCGTCAAAACATTACGATCTGCCGATCTGCTTGATCTTACGGCCGGCTGCCGACATAAATCGCGAGTTGAGATTAAATTTAACAGCTGGCATTTGATTATTCGTATAAATATTAAAATCTTGTTTTGAGCGTGTTATAAATAAGGAGGCATTACTCTTTTAGATGACAAGTTTGCGATACTAACATCTACTAGTTCTGTCATTTTTAAATCAAGATAGATAAATGACCGTCAGGGAATGATAGGGATACTGTAATACTTACTCGCTCTTTGCATAGTCCAGCCGCCTACAGGCGGCGCGGGGAACGGCGCCGGGCCCGCGCTCGGCGGCGCCGCGCCCGGGGCCGGCGGGGGGGGCGGCGCGCCCGGCAGCGGGGGCGGAGGGGGGCCCATGCCGGGCATCGGCGGCGGAGGGGGCCCCATGCCGGGCATCGGGGGGGGTGGAGGCCCCATACCTGGCATTGGTGGGGGTGGAGGCCCCATACCGGGCATCGGTGGGGGTGGAGGCCCCATACCGGGCATCGGTGGGGGTGGAGGCTCCATACCGGGCATCGGTCGGGGTGGAGGCCCCATACCGGGCATCGGTGGGGGTGGAGGCCCCATACCGGGCATCGGTGGGGGTGGAGGCCCCATACCGGGCATCGGTGGGGGTGGTGGCCCCATACCGGGCATTGGTGGGGGTGGAGGCCCCATACCGGGCATTGGAGGTGGTGGTGGCCCCATTCCAGGCATCGGTGGGGGTGGGGGCGCCATACCGGGCATCGGTGGGGGTGGGGGCGCCATACCCGGCATTGGAGGAGGCGGAGGTCCCATACCAGGCATTGGTGGGGGTGGGGGTGGTCCCATAGCGGGCATTGGTGGGGGTAAAGGGCAAGTTTCTGGCATTGGTGGAGGCATAGAAACCAAATCAGGCATCGGTGGAGGCGGTGGAACCATCCCCGGTGAAGGAATGCTTGAAGGAGTGTTTATTCTACTTGCTATTGGTTCTTTAGAGACGGAAATATCCATTGTAGGAGATACTTTTGATGGCACCGGTGATGTTGGTTTCGAAGCATGTGACTCAGGCGAGACATTTTGAGTTTTGTCAGGTGGCTCTGCCTTTAGGTCATTTGGTTCCGATGTTTCTTTAGATTTCTTGTCAGTTTGTAGTTTCGTAGTTACACTTTCAGATGAAATGCATGTGCTTTCTGATGATAACTTGCTAGTTTCTGTTGATGCCATTGTATTAACTTGAATATCATTATTTATATATAATACTTCCGTAATTGGAATGTTTATTGCAGCCTTTGATTCACTGTCTTTCCTAACTATATCGGAGGAACATTCATGTGTACTAGAAATTAAATCGTTGTTATGAATACTAAAGAACGAAGCTTCTGAGCTTCCTATGCTGTGTAGAGAGTCTGTCAAAGCTTTTTCAGGGGTCTCTTTGAATTTTTCTTCATATTTATCCAGTCTTTCATTGTCAGGTTCTTTATGTGCTTCATAATCTCGTATTTTATTTAGCTTACAATAATTTTCTATACTATCAGATCCTTCACTTTGAATATTGTTAATAGGTTCAGTATTACAAGCTACTGTACTTAAATCTAATCTATCTCTTGTTCTTACACATTGATTAGCAGGTAAAGATATCACAGGTTCAGGAAGTGTTTCGATTGAGGTTTGTATCTCTTTGTCAACTGATTTGCTTAATTTGTCGGGAAAACTCGAAACATTTCTCCAAATTTTTGTTGATTGTTTCAATTTGAGCGCTTAACTTTAATTTCTCGATTTGTAATTCTAAATCTATTAGTCTATTTCTGAGCTGCGCTATGACCGCTTTTGCTTCACTGATATCATCTATTTCGTCATTGTTATTTTGGTTGCTGAATCTGTGATTTTCATTGCGCAGGTTTGTGATGTGATCTTGGGTGATGCTGTAGACATCTTTGTCTGGCCAGGAGACATGCAGGCGGCCAGGGGTGATTGGCTGAGAGACGGGGGTTTCCATGTGGGCCCAGTAGTACATTAAATTAGGCTACAACAAGAAACATGTACTTATAGCTACAAATTCATGGCAGTACTGACAACCAACATATGTTACTAGTATAAAATAAAAAAACATAAAAATAAATATTACAGTACATATGGGGCTACTTTATAGCACTAGTGTGAGAAGTAGCATATTACGTTACTGTGTCGAACATTTAAAGGGCCATATGTACTGTAAAACGTTGTACGATACATGTGCGAATAGGTAATTCGCAACTCGTGTCGATTTAAAACACTCCCTTCGGTCGTGTTTTAATTTATCGTCACTCGTTTCGAATTTCCTATTTTTCGCACTTGTATCGTAATGTACTATTTTGGGACAATCTTGCACAGATCTAACTAGCCCCAAACTAAGTAAAGCTTGTACTATGGGTACTAGGCGACGATATACATATGTATATAGATAAATACATATATACATTGAAAACATCCATGACTCAGGAACGAATATCTGCGATAATTACATGAACAAATGCCCTTTTGGGATTCGAACCCGGGACCATTGGCTTCATAGGCAGAGCAGAGTCACTCCATACTAAGCCAGACCAGTCATCAATGCCAATGTTTGGTTGTATTTTTTTCAAGATAGTGAAATTTCTTGAATGGGAATCTATGAGATAAATTATGAATGAAAGTAAACTTATGAAAATTGCTCATCCTTAACATTGAAATTATTTGAATTTAATGTAATTTAAATTTAATCTAATGTCATTCTTTGGTTTTCTATATTTATTTATTATTGTTTGACATGTAATTGAATTGTATTGCAATTCAATTTGTATTTCATAATTGTTGACATGTATCTTAACTTCAATGTGATATTCTTATTTTATATGTTTTTTAGCCTGAAATAAATTTTTGATTTTAACTGAATTTATAGCGGAAACAACATTATTTCGAACATGAAGAGTGAAAGTAATTACAATATAAAATAATTACAGAAATAGAATTGTTAATCTAGTTGATTGGGATATGTTTGTACATACTCAATCAACAAAGCAGCCCAATAAATCAGGTGCAATTAAAAAGTAACACTATAAAATTACGGTTAAATATTAAATTTATAATCAACATTTCATTTCAACATTTTGGGAAAAACTTAAAAAGTAAATTCTGTTGCAAAATTTATTCATACATAAAACTAGAATACCTTAAAAATATTTTCAGTGGGCGCATCCTTATCTGGAATCTGGCGTAGCACCCCCGCGGCCAGCAGGTGCGTGCAGTATTGAGTTCCAAGGTTCTTCAAATCTTGTGCGGTCAGGAGATTTTTCAAGTAACTGTTCTCCGCGACGGACGATATGAACCAGTTGAGGAGCATAAGCCCTGAAGTATAAATATAACAAACGGATATCAAAGGGTAATTTGGAAACCAAACATTAATAACAAGTTAATTTACTAATTTTTATTAACAGTAGTTTTAGTGTTTTACTTTACTCATTAATCGACTGACATTGACAGAACGATAATGTCACAATGACAATTGTGGGGCGTAGTTTGCATAGATACTTGCGGCTTGCTGCGTAAACAACACGGACGAGCGTTTTCTAAACTAAAGTGACTGGGGCTGTTTCAAGGCCATTTTGTTTTTGCATATGAAACATTTTCGCATTTTCGCTTAAAAGTGTAATTTACTTGTCTCTAATTGCTAAAAATGTTCAATGTTTGATATTTTTGCATATGAACCATTTTTTTTACATTTCAAATATTGATAACGATGTGCTGATATTCCTTGAAAGGGAAATCGATCATCAGGCCCGACATCGGGATTGACTGACTTCGGGCCCGATACCGGGAAGTGTGGATGTAATTGGCCCTTTATGTTTTAAAAATGACGGGCGTTTTCCCGAGCCTCGCTGATGAGTTGATGACCGATGAAGCTCAGGAAAGTTTTATACACTAACTCATTGTAAAATAAACGACTTATTTTTAAAGTTCCGTAGCCAAACTGGCAAAAACTGAACCCTTTTAGTTTTGTTTTGTCTTTCTGGGGACTTCACCCGATATTGACAATGACAACTCGTAGGTCCTTACAGAAAATGCAGAGTTCTATGACTCTGTTGTGTGAAATAAAATTTGTAAATCGCGCTATCTAGACTTTTCTTGAGGCAATGGTCTCATTTGTAGAGATTTAAACTTAACAGGTTTATGATGTTTGTCTCCTATTTACTAGTGTCAAAACCTAGGGATTTTATAAAGTTCATATTGGTTGTGAAGAAGATCAGCGGTACTCTCCTACGATTTGTCAAAATTCGTGGGTAAACTGTACCTTGCAAAATATCCCCTCAGCTGTGCACCGGGAGAGCCGGTCTGTTCTGTTGAGCAGGCCTCTTGGAAGCTGCCATATTCATTTTCAGCTCAGGGGATACTTGATAAACACATCCTAGTTATCTAGAAACTTACTTTCAAGGCTTCCCTTTGGAACACGAATTACGTACATCACTGGACACTTTTTAACATACTTCACTATCAATACAACTCTCTTAATGTCACACAAAACTATTAATTCACCACGCTCCATTTTCACCACAAATAGAGTATACTGGGAATATACAGGTATAACAAATGTCAATATTGGTAGTTTTCTTGGCACATACAGCACTAGCGCCCGAGTAAATTTTACTGTGAAATTTTTGGGGATAAACTTGTATTCAGCAAACGCAGTGTATTCTTCATTGTGTAATCCAAGTATGGTGACTATACCCTGGATTCCCTCTTGAGCATCTCTGTACTTGCTTAGAAGTTTCACATAATTAAAATGCGCTCTTGAAGAACTAGTGAAGTTCACGCGATTCGTAGCTAGTTGCATCACGTTATTTAGAAGTTTAGAGATTTTGGCTAATTAGTGCGGTATTAACTGGGCGTTCGTAGTCACGTATGCACTATTACTGGCCTTATCTGTATCATGTGTAATCGTTTTAATGGAGATAAGACTTGGACATCTTGTCTTGTGCGTGTGCGTCAATATACGGGTGACGTACATAGTACGTAGATACACGTTTTTTTAAGTAGGAACCCACGACTATGTGTATGGCAGGTCAAGTGTGTCCTACCAGTTAATGTCAGTCTTTACGAGTATTTAACTCTTAATCAACTTTTCAGTCACTATTTTCTAAAACAAAAGCAACCACATACAAATTATAAAATAGGTAGGTAGGGTATGAAAGTATAGATCGATATCGTACCAAAGTTGAGGTCTCGTCTTCATTGTTATGTATTGACAGCGAGATTCTGAAATTACTATTTTTTCTCGTACCGATAGAAAGGTTCTTACAGCCAACTACAAGATTGACCACAAAGTTTCAGGATACCTATTTCGCATAAAAATATTATTAACTTTCGCTCATTCGTTCATTCACCACCTTCAAAGCTGTGTGTGTAATCATTCACCTCAACTCTCGTGCCGGCATCAACGGGTTGCATTTACAGGTCATATTGCGGTCGCTCCGACTTCTATCTAGCTGCCTGCCGGTGTATGTTACTTGTTATGCTGTGTTATATAAGAACTAGCTTTTGCCCGCAACTTGTGGGTGGAATTAGTAATTTGCAGACATAGCTAGGAATCCGCGGGGCAAAATTGTTTGACAAGTAGGGAGTTCCTGTATCGATAAACTTAACTATCGATGCTAGTTCTGTATACTAGTGATCGCTCAAGGGTTTGCTTGTAAAAATATGTTTTTATTAAGAGTAAAAAAATAATTAAATAACAACTCAATATATTCTTCTTTGTTTGCCGTATTTATAAATAATGGTACGGAACCCTTCGTGCGCGAGTCCGACTCGCACTTGCCCGGTTTTTATTTTTATTTTTTTATATGCTAGGTGCTTTATATTAGATATTTGAACATTGCGCCCGCGCCTTATTTTGGGTGACGGAAATATTGACTGAGAGCAAAGATTCACCTTCAAATTTCTCATATAGCTGGAAGTTGAGCTTCTTAGGTAGGAAGTTGGGGTGTTGCACATAGTGGCGGATCTGCCCTTAAGGCTCAAGTAGGCTGGATATTATGGGACGGCTGTCTAATAAATAATAAATATAGAAAGGCGTTGAAATGGGCGGCTAATACTTAAAGGCCTGGCTGGGGCCTGGAGCCTAGTTCGCCCAAGTCTGCAAATCCACCGCTGGGTATACGCGCGGCTCCGAATGCTTGTCTAGTGTGAGCGACCTTGCGAAGCACGTTGGACTCCGTTAGCACGTCGCTCACGCTCACTGCTCGACATTCTTCTGAAACTGTTAATGTTTAAGGCCTCACCTTCAAACTTCTCATAGAGCTGAAAGTTGAGCTTCTCTGGCACGAAGTTGGGGCGCTGCACGCGCGGCTCCGAATGCTTCTCTAGCGTGAGCGAGGCGACCTTTCGAAGCACGTTGGACTCCGTTAGCACGTCGCTCACGCTCACTGTTCGACATTCTTCTGAAACTGTTAATGTTTAAGGCCTCACCTTCAAACTTCTCATAGAGCTGGAAGTTGAGCTTCTCAGGCACGAAGTTGGGGCGCTGCACGCGCGGCTCCGAATGCTTGTCTAGCGTGAGCGAGGCGACCTTCCGAAGCACGTTGGACTCCGGTAGCGCGTCGCTCACGCTCGCTGCTCGACGTTCTTCTGAAACAGTTAGAGAAATGTAAGTATTTGATCGAATGGGTTATTGGGGTTGGTTACTGTCAAGCCACGCGCCGTTTGAAAAATACTTCCACCGACCAAACCCATTGCGATAGGTACTCCGAGCGTGGGTGTTGATAAAATGTCAGATTCGGTAAACGAGCGCAGTTACGTTGTAATCAAAAGGCAGATTTTCTTCAGGTATTTTGGTAAGATAAAAGTATTTTGATTTTAAGAAATTGTAGTTATTTGTGTAAATGGTTAAAGTTTTTTTAGGTAATTGCCTAAGAGATTTTGAAAGTATCACAGATACGCACATTTGTAGGCTAAATATTAACTCACCGAGATAATAAATAGATAGAATACTCTTTATTGGCACACCTTAGTAAAAAGATACAAGAAAAATTAACAATTGATTAAATGTAGAGGCAGACAACAGGCGGTCTTATCGCTAAAAAGCGATCTCTTCCAGACAACCTTTGGGTAGCGGAAATAGAGAATTTAATCGAAAAAGTAGGTGTTGCTAAACCGATATGAAGCCTACATTCACACACACAATTACAGTGAATAGTTTGAATAGATAACATAATAATTAATATATAGCATGTAACTATACGCAAGGATAATCTGAATGAAAAGCAGTTACCTACAGCAAATGACGCAAAAACTGAAATTGGTACAGCAATTACGAGTAATAACCGAATATGAAATTACTTTCGTTTATAATAAACACACTTTACTATTCACGTCTCATGAGGTCAAATGGCTTAAATACGAAGTGAGTAAATAATTTCTTCGGGCTTAATCCACTTTACTGTGAAGTCCTCAATAGGATTACTAGCAGATGGATAGCTGATCACGCATGTAATACGCCGACTTGGACATTTAGTCTAGATAGGTTTTGCTGGAATTGCTAGTTACTTCCTGCCCTGACACTCCGCACCCTCACTGCTGAGCTCTGCCAACCTTACTCACCGGCAGGAACACAACACTATGAGTAGGGTCTAGTCTTATTTGGTTGCGGTTTTCTGGAATGTCATCCGCTGTTCTGTGCCCTACCACACAGAGCGAGATGACTTTCACAATGCCCTTACCTCTCTTTTGGACGTAGTTTAAGGACGGATCCGGGTTCAAACATATGTAATATTCGAAAAAGAAGTTATATTTTATTTTATCTCGCGTGTATTCGCATCTAACGACAATCCCAAAGTAAACAAGTAGTAAATAAAGACGAGCTTTACATAAAAAAAATATATTGCATTTTTATCAGTATAAAATAAGCTTTCAAATCATGTCCAACTTTTTTTATTAAAAGCTTTGTATAACATTTTATTTGTAAAACTTGTGACCTCACTAAGTAGTTAATAGACAAGACAAAGTTAGTTGGAAAAGGTAAAATACAAAAAATATCTTCAAAAACTAAAACTCGACTACTGAATATTTGGCTCTTAAACTTATGAAAAAAGAAAAAAAAACATCTGAAATAATCACACAGCGTATATTTAATTCTTTTACATAAAGAAATACAATGTAACATAATTTATTGAATTACGTTCATACAGTGTATACAATTACACTGTATGAACGAGAAACCCGTCAGATTTTAACCACTGTCTTAAGGAGCAAAAAAAAATATTTGTATTTTGATCAAATTCGGCAAAAAAAGTGTGTGTATGTGTTTTCTGCACACGACACGTTATTTATTTTTACATGTTGGCAAAAACTTTACACCGAATAAATAGTAGTTTTTTATTATTTGCACAAAAATTTTGCGAGTTTCCTTTAAAACTTTAATGTGTCTTAGTAAGGCCACATTGTGCTGGCATTGTCGCAGCCATAAAGGCGTTTTTCGCTGAGTTATTACACAAACGAATTTTCACAAGAATTGTCATTATCTTTAACAAGACCGATTTTAGAAAACTTTGTATGACATTTTAGTTTCTAAACATGCGGTCAAGAATACACTTTTAACATCGGTCGGGTTCCCATTGTGTATATTCAATATTCACAAAAATATTCAAAGGATAGCCGTGGTCATTTGCTACGGTCATAAGCTTTAAGAGGGAAGTATAAAGCACATGATCGTCCATACAAAAAGATAAAACGTTTTTCCACTTCTAAATATTTTCCATTCTCCAGGATTTTGTAGTATGTTATTGAGACAATGAAAAAACTAAATTAATAGGTTTCCTTTTTTTCAAAATTTGATAACAATAAATGAATAATTCTTTAAAAAAAACGAAACCTATAAACCTATAATAAATTATGCTGAAGCGATGGACATCAAAATCAAAGTGATTTGTTAAGATTTAGTTAGTGGAAAACGTTTTCTCCCGAAATGTAATTTCATAGAAAAAAATACCGCTATTCTTCCCTCTTCAGGTAAAGGTTCAGATGAGAATGTTTTCTTATTACATACGTTTTAGAGCGCGATTTTCAGTAGTCTGCCTTACATTGAATTATTATTTATGGGGTTATAATTTCGTATTTAATTATTTTCTGCCCTCCGGGCGGAAAGCGTCAACTTTTCTCTCGCTGCGCTAAACGAAGTTGCCGCTTCTCGCCTCCAGCAAAAAATAGACAAATTTAAATTAAATTAAAGTAATTTTACATTATTTATGTGGCAGAGCGCCTTCTGTACAGCAGCAAAGCGCCCAATGCATCAGGTTACGCCCGATGCTTTTGCATGAGGGCGCCGAAAGCGCCCGCAGCGCAGGCGCCCGGCATTGAATCGCGCGTATCGCGCCACGTTTATCGGGCTACGCCCAACTATTTTTGAACGAATGATGGCACCGAGGGCGCCCGGCTTTAGATCGCTCGCAGAGGGCGCCCGGCTTTAGATCGCTCGCAGAGGGCGCTGTGTTAAATTTGATGTGACGTCATATAGGGTTATAGGCGTGTTATAGGTTATACCTATAACCAGCGGACAAGCGTGTAAGCTCATCGGTGATTTGGAACGCACTCCGGTAGCGATTGGCCGCCCCCGCACACCCGCCCCGAGCCGTTCGCTTCCGCGGTGCGTTAGTTCGTTTCATGGCTTGATTTGAAAAAATTGATTTCTTAATTTTATATTTTTTTAAATACCGTTTTTGCCGCCCCCTCTTTTGTGCCGCCCGGGGCCATGGCCCCCCTAGCCCCCCCCTCGCTACGCCTCTGAGACAGTGTTGAGAGTAGCCATTTATTTATAAGCTGTGGTTACCTATAATTGGACAAACATCTACCCTTAATGTTATGTAAGCTACAGATTATTTTTTCTCTGATGTATTGTCTGTTGGTGATCCTAAATAAATTAAAAAAAAAAAAAAATCCTTTTTAATTTGGGTAAGTAAGCTTCTGCCGTTTTTACATAAATATTAATAAGAAATACCTATTGTGATCAATATATATGTATGTCACTTTATTGCAAACAGACCAAAACAAAAGAGACAAATAAACTTATCCCTAAACGGGATCTCAATCAATTTTACACACATCGAACTAGCCCCACAGTTAAGATAAGATAAGTTTATTAAGCTCAAAAGTTTACACCTTATACATAATTTCTTATAATATATTACATAGGATGCATTGTCCAAGAGTCTTTCGCTGATATTTAAAATAGGTATAAACCTGTGCTATAAGTAAATAAATAAATAAACATTATAGGACATTATTACACAAATTGACTAAGTCCCACAGTAAGCTCAATAAGGCTTGTGTTAAGGGTACTTAGACAAAGATATATATAATATATAAATATTTATAAATACTTAAATACATAGAAAACACCCATGACTCAGGAACAAATATCCATGCTCATCACACGAATAAATGCCCTTACCAGTATTTGAACCCGGGACCATCAGCTTCGTAGGCAGGGTCACTACCCACTAGGCCAAACAGGTCGTCAATTACCAGTTACCTTCCATTTGTCTCTATATACTCTATACATGTATTATATCTAGACGAGTATTATTTATGATCATACTGTAAAGAAAGTTATATACAATCTACAGTTACCTCAATAAGGCTTGTGTCGTGAGTACTAGGCGATATTTATAATAAATAAATAACGAAACAAGTATTTGTGAACATAGTAATAAATTCCCTTACCAGGATTTCATGTACTTGAACCTTTTTTTTTGACGCAGGGGTAAATGCATTTACACTTCTCATTATCACCCCCGCACTAAGGGAAGTCCATTGGGGGGGTGGTATGTGGGACTTGCTTCTCCAGTAACTCTCTCTGTTAGCCAGAAGGAGGGGAGGAGAATACCTGCTAACATCCCCTACGGTGTCATCCGCTTTGCCGTTAGGGAAGCGTCATGGGATCGCTTAAAGCATTCTATCCGCGACGCCCCTCGACCAGGATTTGAACCTGGGAGCTCCTGTTTCGTAGGCAGAGTAC